>NC_056733.1:1248578757-1248744948 GCF_019279795.1 Protopterus annectens | reverse complement strand
AGGTGCAGTACTTCCCATGCCATAGTGCTGTGCAGCACGGCAGGTCTTGTCATTGCCATTATGATTAATGACACAGTTATAGAATGCTCTGTGCTTGGCCTCATAATATGTGGCTGATTAGTTTCACAGTAGCTTTGTGTGGTTTTAAATGGTGTATCTGCATCTTACTGAGGCTGACCAGGGATCACATACACTCATGTGTGTTCACTCTTGCAACAGTTACTACCTTCTGTGATACAGTTTAAAGCATGGTACCACCAGTTTGCCTTCTTGTTTGTGTTGGGTTGAATCCTGGTTCTGTTTCAATGGCACAATCACTGCACATATGTGACTGCTTAAAGTTCATTTGTATAGGATGTAGCATTTGCACATGCATTGTCCAGCTGCATGGGTGCCATGACAGTCACCACTCTGCTCTTAGGAAACATAACATTGGCATTGGAGACTAATTATGTGTAGCATACTGTTAGCCCTGTTTGTGTGACTACTGTGATCCAGGTCAGTGGGGTCGATGGTATCCAACATGCATTGAGCGCAGGTGTTGGTACATGAGAAGTCTTTCCAGTTCATAATGGAATAGTTGAGAGTAGCCATTATTATGGTTCTGTCTCAGACCTAATCTTCCCCATTACAGCACATTATGACAGTTGGGAAGTCCACGGCCTGGTGGGTGATCTGTCTCAAGGTGCATTTTGAATTCCACTTTGGCGCAAAAGTAGTTGCTCAGCATAATGCATCTGAAGTTATGCAAGTGCAACTAGCGTGGGAGTGTACATATCCTTCAGGAATATGGATACACCTGCAGCCCATGTGTTCCAATAAAGGATAATTGGCAAGAGGTGAGGTATGTGTTATAACATGGTCATGCAGGTGTGCTCTCCGGAGCATTGAAACATGTCTCAGCCCCTGCACAGATATGTTCTCCATGTTAGGGATTGACATGTGTGTCAGTATAGTGTTTCTGACATGTATCATTGTGTAGCGAGAACTGCCATTTATTGCTTGGTTTTCCCTGTAACAGCAGTGGACCTGCACTTGAACAATGCATGATGAAGGCACTATAGGGGAAGCATGAGCCCTAGGCAGTATCCAGATTCCCAGGGGTGAGAGGTGCAGGCTCTGTCTGGCAAAGCATCATGGTCTGTCAACCATGTTATCCCAGGACAACAGATAGTGGATACCTTTTGACTTGCACCACTACACTAGACAATTGTGGAATACAATTCTTTTGTCCCTGTACTGCAGTATCATTCTGGCCAATGGCAGAATGCTACCCAGGCCTTGGGACATACCTGCATGGGCTACAAGAACTGACAGTTCCAACATGTGTTTGCATGCAGTCCAGGCTACTGCATCACAGGTCCTGCACAACAACATGGAATATACCAGAGCCATGTGCATAGTTCAAAAGGTGGTTTGAGTGTATGGGTATGTGGCTAATCATGGCAGACAGGCAGCTGACAGTATGTATGCCCTCGTATAGGTTGGTGTGTAACATAGTGCTAGAGTCTGCATTCACAGATGAGTACTGTTGGGCATGATTCCAGTCATGTCTTCTGACGTGTGACACAATTATGCAAACTATGTCATACAGTTTATGTATTTTGGTGTCTGTCTCTTCCTACTTGAGGGGTCACTTGTTTGACCAGATACTTATACACATCTGTTAATGTGTGTAATTTCTGGTAGTGTGTGTGGGTGTCCTTACTGTGTTCTGGTAAGGGTATGTGTTGGTTGTGTTGATGAGCTACATGTGTTAACCTACACCTCTTGACTGTCCAGACCAGTCATGGCTGTAGACTAGGCTGCCTTCCAGCTTACCCCTGTAGCTGCACCCCAAACAATGTGTGGGGCGTGGTGTTAGGTGGGTTTGGCAGTGCACATGGTATATAGATTACATTCCACGAATAGAATCCAAACTTCAGAACAAATGTCAGAAATGTGTTTTATATGTGGGTAGTTCATTTATGGACTTTAATGCTGTATATTTCTATAAATGTTCAAATTCCTTTAATATTTAATTGGTGTCCCAATTAAGGGAGGATTATTTAAGGCTGGGTTTTATGATTATGTGTGTATACGTTTTTGTGTTCTGAAGAAGTCCCTATTCATTGAGGGAAGAAAGCGCTTAACCTTGTGTACCATTTTTGATTTATAAATAAACTGTGGAGTTTTCACTGTTCCTGTGGCTGCCTTCCATTCCTGACATTTGTTCTGAAGTTTGGAATCTATTCATGGAGTTGGCTAACATAGAGATGGAGGTGGCAGGTGCAACAAATGGTGACATTTTTGACCTATTGCAGCAAAAATAACAGCAATCGGCAGCACATACCATGCAAATTCAGACAATGGAAAAACAAGGAAATAATGATGTGTTTTGTAGCCTTGGCTACCCCTTAACCCAGCCAACACCAGTTTCTAATGGCCCCAATGGGGTAGACAGACAGCAAGGTAATTCATCTGGTGAAAGGTCTGTTAGCACTGAAGAGTCGAACAGTATCTGGAAAGAGCCTTCCAGGTGGAAGGATAATACTTTCACCTTCAGTGGAAAAAAGGTCAGGAAACGATGTTCCAGTTGAAAATTCTTCTATTAAAGAAAAAATTAAAGTATTTGAGAAAAAGCTGTTATTGTACAAAAAGTTCCAACTAGAGATTTCCTATTTACAAAAAAACATTGAAATGGAAATAGTTCCCTGTGGTCTAAGACTTTGGAATTAGCCCAATGGGGCTGAGGGGAATGTGGAATTATTAAAAGAACTACATGGTTTATTTGATAATACCAGATTGCAAATGATGAGACTTATGGTCAAATACAATATTCAGGCAGCGGTAAAAGCAATTAGGGAACTGGATGAGTTGAATCAACTCATTATTGATGATACTCAATTTAATGGGAATCAAACTTTATTTAACAATGTTTTTCTAAATGTGATTGCAGCTTGTGATACTATTTTTGCACGGAAAAATAATAAAATTAAAAGGATGTGAATGAGTATGTGAATAAGAAGGTATATCCACTGTCGGCAGGAAACATTAATATCAATGAAGATAAGTCCAATCAGCGAGTAGACGTAGATGAATGAGTGACGTACAATGAGGACAGACTTAATAATAACAAGCATCACTCACAGTCCCTGTCAAATGAAATAAACGTTAGACAGTCAGAAAGACTGAGAGGAAAGGAGCAGCAACAGCTGTGTTTTTTTCCAAGAAGTCAGTGAGATTATGGCGAACAGGGGGCACGACCAAAAACCACCACCAACAACAGCAGGAGGGGCAGAAGCCGACAGTGGATGAATTGATGGATTTGGCCTTGGAATTAATGAATTCCGTAAGTACTGCATCCAATAAAGATAGTGGGTCCCCTTCAATTGTTGTTCATTCCGCACTGAGTGGTGAAGCATCCCTTAGTGAGATTGGGACTAACTTAAGGGAGACGAACTTGGGTTCCTCTTTGACTTTTAGTGACTTTAATGTTGACACTTTTGAAAGTTTGAATTTTTGCAACGGCAATAATGGTGGAGTTGTTGAAAATGCAAATGTAGTTATAAATGGTGTTTTTGACATGCAAAATGAAAATTCAGTTAAAGTAGAATTATGGAACCTGTAGTCATTTTTAACACATTTAAGGATTTTAAAGTATATAATTAATTTATATTGATACTGAGCATGCAAATGTTTTAGCAAAGGGTTGAACATTTGTCCCTTATACAAGGGCAAAAGTCAACAGTACTTTGATTGATTTAAAAAGTTATACTAGGAAACTCAATTTTATGGTTTGGTTTAATTCACAAGATGGTGGGATGGAAAGGAATGAACGTCTTAGAAGACTCAGTATGTTCAACCCACCATTAAACAGTATTATTAGGTTATTCGAAAGTAAATGTGAAAAAGAAATAAGAAAAGTACCGGCCAATAGATCAGGGCAGTTTCCAACACATATGTACCCTAGTGAGGAGGGTTTGCTTTACAATTTGGTACATAATGGTGGAATCTGTTTGATGAAACCAGATAAAGGCAACGGGATGGTTATTATGGACAAGTCTGACTATTTAAATGCAATTAACAGTTTATTACTGGATGACACTTATGTTGAAAGTTCCCTCAATGAGATACATGTGATGTATAAAAAAATTGATCTATTAATAGATGACATGTTGTATCAGGGCCAAATAAATGAGGATGAGCATGCATATATGGTTAACAAATTCCCAATGGTACCTAATATATTGGGAATCCCAAAATCCCTAAGGGATTTAGGAATCCACAATTTAAGCCCATAGTGGATGGTAAACGTTCAAAAACCTGTTTTATTAGTAAATTTTTAGACCAGAAACTGCAGGTTGGTTTAAAAACATTTTCTTATATATGTAAGAACTCTTGGGAATTCCTTGATAAAGTGGGCAAAATTAAATTTGATGAGAACAGCATTTTGGTCACTATAGATGTGATAAGTCTTTTTACAGTAATCCCACACCAAGAGGGATTAGTTTGGTTAGAAACCCAGTTATTTAATACTGGTTTATATGACCAGGACATTATAAATGTATGTGTCACCCTCTTGGAAGTAGCGTTTACAAACAACTACTTATATTTTGAGGGCCAGTATTATAGACAGGGGACAGGCGTAGCGATGGGCACAGCATGTGCCCCTGTCTTCGCTAATTATATTATGTCATACTGGGAGCAAGAATTTGTATTTAATAGTGTATTTAAATCAAACATTGATTTTTATACAAGGTTTTTGGATGATTTGTTCATTTTATGGAAAGGCACAGAGGTGGAGCTTCAACAATTTTATGCTTATATAAATGAGACAGTCAGCTTTCTGAAATGTATTCATCAACATAGTAGGAAAAGTATTGTATATATGGATGCTGAGTTATTTACAACTGAAAGGAATGGTATGGAATCAAGAATTCACCGAAAGCAAACCTTTTCTAATTCATATTTAGAGTTTACAAGTGCACGCCCATTATGCCAGAAAAAAATCTATAGCAAAAGGACAATTGGTTAGAGCGACCCAGATGATTAGTACAGATGTTAATTTTAATAAAGAAGTAAGGAATATTTTGAATATGTTTAAAGTAAGGGGATATCTAGAAGCCTTGTTAAGGCAGATTGTTCAGGAAGTTTTGTTAAAATGTGAAAGGGCCTTTATAAGCCAATTTTGATTCATGGTAAGGATGGCAATAGTACTGCGACTCATAAAATGGAATCCATTAGTGGTTTAGGTTTTGTCATTTGTTTTAACCAAGATGTGCAAAAGATTGTAGACATCATTTATAATAATTGGGATATTTTACAATTTGATGTAAACATTGCCCAAAAGGTGGGCAAAGGACCAAAAATTATTTATAAAAGGGATAGGTCCTTTAAAGATATTTTTGAAGGGACAAAGGTGGATAGTATTTTTAGTTCAAATAGAATAAAAGGGAATTTTAAATGCCAACGTTGTAATTTTTGTCCACACATTTTGGAGACAGGGGACACATTTGTGTTAAATGGAAGTACTATTAGGATTCAGGGACATTATAACTGTGGTACCACTAATGCTGAATATTTGGCCAAGTGCTTGATGTGTCCTGCCTTTTATGTGGGAAAAACTGTTAGATCATTTAAGAATAGGATAGGGGAACACCTATCCAGTATTAAACATCTTAGATTAACTAATGCTTTGGAAAGACATATTCACCAAATGGGCAATCATATTTTTCAATTTTTGGTTATACAGCATTCAATCAAGGACCTGCAGGGGAGAGTTTTAGATGTACATTTGGACATGAGTGAATTAAGATGGCAGCTCATACTTGATGCTGCCAATAGTCCTGGTTTAAATGAGGCTATTACTATTTCAACTTGAGACACATTTTAGGTTGAGATAGGGTGCATATTGGTTGCTTATAGCAACTTTTTATTATTTCATATTTATTATTATTTATTATTTATTACTTATGGCAATTATGGTCCCCCTTTGCGAGTATATTGGTAACATATGGCAACTTACTTATGGAATTTTATTATTCTAGATATTGGTATTTTATTATTTTAGATGCTGGTATTTTATATTAAATGTTTACACAATTCATTCGGTAATGATTATTGTTCACACCATATGAATTACTTGAACCCCATATTGAATTGTTCAGATTTAAGTTATGATCTAATATAGTATATTTGGTAACATTGGGTCAACATTTATAAATTTATTAGTGTGTAATTTTTTTAACACTTTTGTGTTTTTATATGTGGGTAGTCCGTTTATGGACTTCAAATGCTGTATATTTCTTTAAATGTTCAAATTCCTTTAATATTTAATTGGTGTCCCAATTAAGGGAGGATTATTTAAGGCTGGGTTTTATTATTATGTGTGTATACGTTTTTGTGTTCTGAAGAAGTCCCTATTTAGTGAGGGAAGAATGCAATTAACCTTGTGTACCATTTTTGATTTATAAATAAATTGTGAAGTTTTCACTCTTCCTGTGGCTGCCTTCCATTCCTGACATTTATAGAGATTTCATACCCCCAGAATGGCCACATACACAAAGCTGCCATTAGTAAACACCAGTAGCTGACAACTGGACATGCCTGTATGAGCATTCAGTACTACAAGTACCAAGTATTTAGTTAACGTATTGCTTATGAAGATGTTTTAGACAGTGATGCTCACATGTAAATATTTGTGTTATGGATGTGACAGCACTGGCTATTATGGAAACATTGTAGCTACCTTTAGCAGCAATCCTCCTCTGAGGAGCAGATCACATCCTGTTAGTTGATTACAGATGATACAAATGTCTACAGGTCTGTTTCCTTCTCTGGGTATATACTCACATATCCACCAGGACCATGAGCTCTGTTGGGCACAGACACCCACTCTCCAAACAGAATCATGTATCAATAGACTCTGATGCCACTATCAACATGATCAGGATACAATCAGATAGTGTGAGCCATCACCTATGAAGCGGCTATTACACATGGGCAGCTGTCTCCTACATCTTACACTCCTACTGCAGATGTTACACTGGAGTTAAAGATGATGTGCAACCTGTTTCATTACCAGTGCTGTGCGCTCCCTTACATACAGTATGTGCAGGCGGCTGTTAAGTTGGCAATGAGAGGTTGGGCTACCCAAACCTGGTAGTTCAACCAGTGTGTCTGTACTCTCAATATTCACTTTATGTAGGTGTGCACATAGCCATTTGGCCCAGCCCTGTAACAAGGGTCACTACACATTTGCATAACATGTACACATGCACAGCTGTTATTTTTTGCAAATTATACTAGAGAAGTCCAGCCCTGTAACAAGGGTCACTACACATTTGCATAACATGCACACATGCACAGCTGTTGTTGCTTGCAAATGATACTAGAGAGGTCCAGTCCTGTAACAAGGGTCACTACACATTTGCATAACATGTACACATGCACAGCTGTTATTGCTTGCAAACAATAGTAGAGAGGTGGATATTACATGTGTTATGTGCATGGATAGTTACCTGGCTCTTCCAATTATCTTTGATAATATCCTGCTGAACGGTTAGATGAATACAAATGATATGAATCCTGTCATTGAGTATTGTAATTGCCAATAGACATAACTACTGTTTGCATAACATAACAGAACTGCTATGTAGAATAGAATACAGATCTGCCTAGAATACTGTACATTATACAGTTATTGGCACAATATCCCACAATGCATAACATATTTGCACGGTAAGCCCACCTTTAACATGTTCGTGTTACTTATACACCCATACATATGTCGACTGTTACAATATATCGACATATACTAGCCCCTGTTACAGCACATACTTGTTGGGCCAATCCTGACACTGACAGTGGTTGGAAGCGAATTGGTGGGTTCCAAGCCCATATCATCCCTTGTGGTGTATGCGGAGTTTGCCATGTGACCTACAGCAGTACACATATAGAATACTACAAGCATTACTACTGCTCAACAATACATAGCTACAAGATAGCTATTTCCATATATGCATCGATTACACTGTAATTCTTACAGAACAGGTACTACATACACAGACATACTACATGTTATACATACCTTCATAGTAATCGAAGGTGTTATTGACCAGTATACTACTCATTTTCAGCTCGTCTTTCAGTGTTTTGTACTGTCCTACAGGTAGATACAAATGGTTTGAATGTGTGAGAAGGCAACCTTTTATACTTACAGATCAGTAACATGTGCTATCCCGATGGCCAATTGGTGTTCCTAAGTAGCTAATTACAAGGACATCAGCTGTGCTGCTACTGCCTTAGCCAATACCATGGCTACAGTGAAGTATAATTGAGTATTCCACCTGGGCGTTGTCCCTTTGCCTTACTTGTGAGGAAGACAGCATAGAAGTGTTGTTTGGAATCTATTGCAACAGCTGTATGGAGACGAACAGTAATATATTGTGTGTAATGCCTAGAGGATTTGGTCTAAATGTGAGTACTGCTGTCATATTTCTGAACATTGCTACTTGTGCCGGGTTTGTCTGTACCTAATACTTCTGCATATGTTTCAGTCTGGCCAGGTTGTATGACCAGCTCAAGGCAGCATAGCTATGCATATAATGTTAGGCGGTTTACAGTGTGCTTACCAGACATATTTAGTTTGGTGTTACTGTGTATCACACTGTGCGGATAATCAGTACTCTGTAACACTTCCTGGTGTACGAACCTTTCAACCCTCTGAAACAGGATTAGTTCATACAAATCCTATTACATAAGCTGCTGTTCATTTGTATAACGCCAACTATTTCACATAGGGCCATGAGGTGTGTCTGTGTCCAGGTATGTTAAGGTTTCAGCAGATGTTGTATAGTAGTTGAATAATTGGTTATGGTATGACAGTATGTATTGATGTAATTATTTTGGTTGTGGGGTAGATGTTGGTGAGTGTACATAGCACATGCAGGTGTGTAGGAACCCCTTTTATACAACGTTTATATGTGTGTGGGTGTTCTTTCCCTATGTGAACACCTATCCCTTAGTGGATTAATACTATGGTAATTGCCTGCTTCATTAAGGCACTATTAAATGCATCCTGTATAGCATGCAGGTACTGTTAGTCCTTGAATCCTTTTGGCAATACATTGGAATGTAATAAAGTTTTGCAAAATGAATGCTGTCTGTGTATTTCTGTCATGGATATTTGCAGTCATTGCAGTTGTGTTGGTGACTGTGTCCATAGAACATATTTGTAATAGTGTATTGGCATATACTCTACATATGTTATGTTCATATTGTTTGGGGGGGGGGGGGCAGAATGTGTGATTGCTATGGTCCATGTTATACACAGATATGACCACTTCAGATGCTGTCTATAGACATGTATGTATGTGTGTGTGTGTGTGTGTGTGTGTGTGTGTGTGTGTGTGTGTGTATATATATATATATATATATATATATTTGTATATGTATGTAGATATATATATATATATATATATATATATATATATATATATATATATATATATATATATTATTGCATATATTTATCTGTACCTCCATAGATGTATAGATGTTTTTAACCTATCTATATATCTACATATATATGTAGACCTGTATGTATCAACATGTCTCTATGTATCTCTCTCTCTCTCTCTCTCTCTCTCTCTATATATATATATATATATATATATATATAAGCATACACCTTTAATAGGGTACATGGCGGGTTGTCCTATTTCAACACATTCCTCCCTTTTGTGTTTTAGCCTGTCTGCATACACAACTGGGATAGGTACATCCCAGGTATCTTAGTGTTAGGTTACTCTGAGGATGGAGTACATGTTTGCGGGCTCTACTCATGGAAGGTGTTATTATTTTACCTCTCAGAGTAGGCACTGGTAGGGAAAGAGTGAATAATGCACATTTATGCAGTTGTAAACAGGTTTGCCTGTGGTCTGCATGACATTAAGCAAAAGTTAAACCTGTGAAATGCTTCTCCGTTTACTGTATTTCAGCCCCGCTTACCATTGCGCAAACCCGTGGAAACCCGCTTACAACTACTTAAGAGTGCTTTAATCCACCTGCATCCAACAGCCCTTATTCTGGCCCTCAAAATAACCTAACAGCCCTTGAACCTGGGACCATGAACACCACAGTCACTGACTTTACCACTAAGGCATCTGAGATATGTACAAATGTTATGGTGTTTAGAATATACATTGTACTACAGACAATCCTCACTACTGAAAACAAATGTGGCAGTCAGTTGGTGTACGTATGTCTGATACATGTTAATGTTCATATGTTTGTGAAATTAGGTGTTGCAATGTGACATGACAGGGTGTATTATGAACGAGAAAGGTTCTTGCTTTGTGTCCTTTTTATATTGTCCCCATACTCCATGTATACCCCTCCAGTTCACTTATTGGAAATCCGACCCAGGCCCTCCTTGATGCATGATTGCATTACCCATCATTCCTCCCCCTCCCCAATCTTCACATACACAACAACCACCCCTTCTATGGTGAATTAGGTTAATATTAATTGTTATAATACCAGAGCTGCATGTGTTTTGTGTACACTCCAATTCCTTTGGAGTGCTTCTGTGTCATGAAGTGTGTTCATAGCTGTTCATATATATAGCTATTGATGTAACTGTATAATATATATATATATATATATATATATATATATATATATATATATATATATATGCAGACATCACTGACATGTATATATATATTATATTATATATATATTTTGTATAAGTTTGTAACAGTAATACATATATAGACTGCAATGTGTTGGTTCACAAACTACAATACATTATAATGTACTGTTCATATGTACACAAAGTGACTGTCCCATTTGTGATCATTACAGTGAAATGCATATGGTATAAGGTGTAGTCTCAAGACCATGACACATGTACACACCTTGGATGGCTTAGTGGTAAGTCCCATGACTATAGTGTGCATGGTCCAGGGTTCAACACCTGCAATGCTTTTCAAATTATTTTTACTGCCATTACATCTCATTTAAGCAGTTGTGTCTGTGTGACATTATAGCAGTGGTTAAACACAGTTAAACAAACTTTGTAATGTGTAACCTGTGCTCGCAAACACGGCCACATCCGCTAACTACTCCGGATATATACATGTCAGTGAAGTAACATCTCACTATGTGCTGACATAACATTACATTCTCTGTTGACTGCACTCTCCAGCACACATGGGTTTATATGGGTGATTCAAATGTTTATTATACAGATGATTACTACCTATATATGCAAGCTGTGGTTAATGTATACTTTTGCACATGATAAACATCCCTGCCTTTATCAGGATTGTAACCTTGAATGCACAGATACTATGCAGATGCTGTAACCATTACGCTGTTGACATTAACGTTGCTTCTGCTTATTTCCTATTTAGATGATTTATATGTGTAAGCTAGGCTAAGCATAGGACAGAGGCCCCCAAACTCACTGAGCTTCACTTACTCTTGAAATAACAACATATAACAAATGTACTGTGAGACAATACATTACATTCCTAACTACATTAGGCATAGCCCCTCACTGACACACTTCAAGGAAACCTTGTTGTGTGAATGGGTAACAGACTATACACTCCTGGGATCATGTGTCCCAGAGCCATACAGCCAGGGGGTGGGGGAGCCTGTCCAGTTTGATAGCTACGAGACCTGTTGAGGGAGTTGAATGGTGTTGAATTGTCACATTAACATGCCCTCTTTAGATCACTAAGTGCCCCTAAAACCCTCCACAACCCCAGTCTTCAACTGCTTCCAGCAACTCTGCCTGGAATTGCTTCATTGGCTATGCTTGACAGATGCTCATTTACTTCATCAATGGTGCGGGGAAAGCCAACACACTGTAGCTATGCTTCTAATTGCCCTTGGGCAGATAGGTAGTAGGCTATCTGTGAATCTCTAATGTGCAGGCCATCACAGCCATAATATGTGAATAATCAGACCTTCAGATCACAATATACAGTGAGAAATCACCATGTAGTCAGGATACAGTTAAGTACAGTAAGAACATACAGAACACTGATACTTAGTCACTCCAAAAGCCTGTCTTGGAAGCTAGAAGACTTGTATAAGTTTAAGGCTTTCTATTGCTTACCACTAGCTTACCTACATGGGGAGATGAAAAACAAGCACAGATGGGGAACATGCATGCAATGACTGGGTTGGGAGGGTGGCCTAATGGTTGTTTTCCTTACAAGCGCAAGGTACAGGGTTTGAGTCTCACAAGGGATAACTGGCTAGGCATAAAATGGCTCGCAAGGGCAGTTAGCTTAGTACTAATCTATGAACCTATGAACCTATGATACCATACTGGCCTATGTATCAGCCTTAGGCTTTGGAATACTGGCCAAGGCTATTGGTGCCCCCATGGTGCCTTATTTAAGATCATCTTGAAGGTGAATACCAGCTCCGTAAACAGCACAATAGCAGATCCAATGAGGGTTATGCTACTCAACACCAGGGGTTGTGATCACAACATGCATGCACTCGCAACACTCCCCAGCATGGACAACATCAACATCTGTGCAGTAAGTGAAATCTGTCTTTAGGCTCCAGAGAGCACACCAGCACTACCAGACTACAACCCATACCACACATTTCAGCCACAGAACATGGACTGACAGACATGGAGGGGCTGTATCCATATTCATGAGGGATACCTACACCTCCAGGTTAGTGGGGCAGCATGATACCTCTGAGATCATCCATGTGCAGCTAACATCAGCCACAACTGCAATGTAAATGTAGCCTGCTATGGATCACCTTCCATGACCCAGGGCCTCCACTCCACTTAACTGGAGACAGTGGGGAACATGACAGTCCTAACGCACACCCTGGCATTGGTCAATGTCAACTACCATACCATTAACTGGGAAACTTACTCCAGTAGTCACTTCCAGGCCCAGCGCTTCATGGAATTTATCGCCTCATATGCCCTGTATCAGGTGGTAACCTACCTAACGTGGGGTAGAAACTACTAGAAGTGGTCATCACCAACATGGGCAACAGGTGCACCACAGTGGAGGTTAACCAGTCACTGGTTAGATCTGACCATGAACTATACATTGTTTCACACCCAAGCATCTCCCCCTCCCACAGATACCACAGTGTATACCTTTCCTACAGCTAAATCTACACTACTAGTGACAGGGCTGGGGGGTTTCATGGCCCCACGCTAAGGGAAACACTGCTCAAGATACAGACAGATTTACAAATGCAGTCTATAAGCACCTACATGGATGTATGGATCGTGCCATCACTGGTAAACCAAGACTCACTCCTCCTAGACAAGGACACCAGTCTGGTGGACCTCTGCAATAAACAGGCTATACTACAGAAGTAGGACAGTGTTCCAGACACACAGCAAATCACACGAAGGGCAGACATCCGTGACCACTATTAGTATGATACGTAGGTCCCTGATGACATCATCCAAGGCTAACATCAGCAGGAGAATACGCAAGGATTCAAAAGATAACCACAAAGCCTTTTTTGGCTATGTCAAGGATCTACATGGTGGCACACAGATTTGCACTGTGCCAGTGAAATATAGCACAAAATATGCAGACCCTACTGATATCACCAACAGCCTTGCAGATACATTCAGTGCATACTTCAGCCCCTAAAGAGCCCACAGCACTACCAGAAAGGTACAGTATCCCACACATCAGAGACACACAGGTGGAAATGGCCCTCTCTAACAGCAGAATACAGCATCAATGGGGACAGATGTTGTCCCAGACTGCATCTTGCAAACTGTGCAAGACAACCTGCCTCCCACCTAATTAAGCTTTCCTACCTCAGCCTCTCCACAGGCTATATGCCCATACAATGGCACGTGGCAATGGATATTCCACTCCATCAAGGTGGAATCACAACTGACCATGGTAACTACCACCCCATAAGCCTGACTAGCCTGGTCTGCAATGGTAGTGTTTGCATCCTCATGGCACTCAGTGGTAACCTCTGAACACGTGACACAACACAGGTCAGCTTGGCTGAGTGCAGTTCATCAAACCAGATAGATAACAAAAAAACAAAAAACAAGCTTCAACGAAAAGAAACAAACCTTGGGTAACCCAGGAATAAAATTGATTGTTAGCGCTTTCAGATGCAAAGATATGCAACCTTCTCCAGACAACATAGTTAATAAGTAAAGGGATTTAAATAAACCCTTAGGATGACATCATAATTCATAATTAATGCTTAAAGCAACAACAACCTAAATGCAAAAAACACTTTTTTTAAAAAGTAATATTATGAATTTATATATAAACAATATAAGGTGTATAAATATATATGAAATATAATATAAATATATATATATATATATATATATATATATATATATATATATATATATATATATATATATGTTTAAGTAACTTCAATATGTATATATACACGTGTAAACACAACTTTTAATACATTCACTCATTCAGGCACAACGGAAAATCACGTATTCACATATTACATAAGGCCTTCAACACCTCTCTAATGATTTTAATTTTAACAGACATTTAACAGAGCTCATTTCATTGAGACCAGGAAACATATAAGCATTTGTTAAAACCTGCCACCACAGTTCTCTCAGTTCCAATCTCAAAGAGCATGGTCCCCCTCTTGGATTATCAGAAACCTGTTCAATGACCATAAATAAAAAAAAAATGGTCATTAAATTCTGTAATATGTCTTGCTAAACTGTTAATACAGTCCTTTCTAGATATAGAGTATTGATGTTCATAAATCCATTGTTTTAAATGGCGTTCCATCTTGCCAATATAAAATTGGGGGCACCGTTGACATTCAGCCAAATATATCACCCCTACACTGTTGCAGTTAAATCTCCCTTTTACATGATACTCCACATTGTGGATGGTAAATTTGTTAGATGTCTTAACATGCTTACAACAACCACATTTATACATCCTCCCAGATGATACAAATGGGGTTGTGTTTTTTTCAACCATGTTTTTAAGGTTAATACCCGTTTTGTACACAATTTTAGGAGTCTTTGGAACTTTATTTCTAAGGTAAGTGTCATCTGTTAACAAAACCCAATTCTTAACTATACTGTGCCTAATTAACCCTGCATCAGAGGAAAAAGGAGTGCTAAAAATAAATGAAAATTTTAACTCATCAGGCACCCTGGGTGCATTATTGTTACCCACAAATTCTAAGGGCCCTTCATTAACAGTGGTCAGGCTTTTGGTTAAAATAGGCCTAAACCAACCATTCATCCATTTGGTACGAACCTCATCAAATAATTCATGAATCATATAATGGGGATACCCATGTGCAAAAAACATATTCATCAATAGTTCACACTCATTCAAAAAGTCGTGGTCCAAGGTTGTCATACGGGCAGCCCTTACTAGCTGTCCCTTGACCACAGATCATTTTTGAAAAAGAGGATGGGAACTCTCAAAGTGAAGGAAACAGTTATAATAAGTGGGTTTCCTATAAAGTTTGGCTGTGTAATCAGCAATATTCAAATCCTTACTGAGACAAACATCCAAATAATTAATACTGTTACTATCAAACACATAAGTAAACTTTAAAAAATCAGTAAGATCTGTTATACTAGAAACAAAATTACAAGCATCAGTTTCATACCCTTTACATATCAAAAATAAATCATCAAGATAGCGAGTGTACCAAACAACATGCTTAATATATAAATCATGTTTAAAAAGTAAGGTGTTTTCCCAATGGGCCATAATGCAATTAGCGAAACTGCTTCCACAGGGAGAACCCATAGCAATACCAGACTTTTGGTGGAAAATATCCCCACCAAAGAAAATATAGTTGTTGGCCAAAATGATGTCCAGAAGATATTCAATAAGGTCAATTTCTTCACTTTCAACTCCAATCATCAATAAAAGTTCTCTTACCCAAGCTGTACCTAAATTATGGGGAATGCAGGTGTACAAGTCACATACATCAGTGGTCAAGAAATTATAATTATCACAAAAAGTCAAGCTGTTGATGGACTCCAGGAAGTTCCATGAGTCATGACAAATATGTGTCTGACCAGAAAGATGTTTTTTTAACTTGGTATCAACCACCTTTGCACACCCATAGGTAATACTATTCTGTCCATCAACTATGGGATGGAAAGGGGGATTGTTTAAGTCTTTATGAAGCTTGGGCAGGCCAAAAATGGTGGGAGTTACAGGAGATGGAATGGTTATATAATTAAACATTTCTAAAGAAATCATTTCATCAATAAATAAGTCATTTAGTAAAGACCTAATGCGTTGGTATGCACCAATCAACTTATTTACAGATGCCTTTTCATATTTATCAGAATTAAGGATGTCTAATATTTTGTTACAATAAACTTCTTCAGCAATCAGTACTAGACCGCTGCCTTTATCAGGCTTGAGTACACAAATATTTTGTAACTTTAAAGACTGCAAAGCCTCAGTTTGACTTCCAGATACATTAAACCTTTTCCAATATTTAAGTCTGAAATCAGTAGAACAAATATTTCTTATATCTACTTCACATATTTTTTCAAAAAAACTTATGGAATGGTGAAGTGGTGGATTGAAAGTACTAGACATATGAAACTCAGACATATCAGAAAAGGTATTGCTTAATAAACATTGTAAATTCAACTTCTGTTCAAATAGCTTTAAATCAAGTATAGTTTCAGCAAGATTCAAGTGTTTAGAGGGCACAAAGGACAATCCTTTGGCCAACAAATCAATCAGATCATCAGAAATGTGAACATCGATGAAGTTATAAATCTTAAAGTCACCTGTACTATTTGTAATAATCAGGGGAAAAAAATCCCCCAGACACATTACAATGTTCACCAGATACTATCTCCTTCAATGCTTGTTTATCTTGTTCCGGCGAGTGTTGCTGCTTCTGGGTTTTGGCGTTGAATTGTTGGTTAAAGAGCGGTTCTAAAAACCCACACTGTTGTTTGAATTATTAGTTTGCTGCTCCTTCAATCGTTGACTACGTCTAGGTGAACGATTTAGGTAAATATCAGAGTTCACTTCACTAGACTGAATTGTCTCATCAGGACTCCTCCCCCTTTCCTTTTCCATAGGTACCAAGTTCTGATTATGTATAACGGAAGCATTGAAAAAAGAACCTGAAGGTGGGGAGGGATAAGCAGTACCATTAAGCTAATCCCTCCAATCTCTTTCTAATTTCTTATTCTTAACACTTTTAAGTTTGCATGTTATTTTTTTTTATATATAAAATCATAATATTACTTTTTTAAAAAAGTGTTTTTTGTATTTAGGTTGTTGTTGCTTTAAACCCTAAATTATGATGTCATCCTAAGGGTTTATTTAAATCCCTTTACTTAATACTTATGTTGTCTGAAGAAGGTTGCATATCTTTGCAATCCGAAAGTGCTAACAATAAATTTTATTCTTGTGTTTCCCAAGGTTTGTTTCTTTTCGTTGAGTACAGTTCATGCCTACTGAACCTGTTTGACGTCTTACATACAGTCACCAAGACATTAGATGACGGGGGAGGTGGTTCACACATATTACCTGGACCTCGCCAAGGCTTTTGACACCATGCTCCACTCAGGTTTTATTGATAAACACACCAGCTTGTACATACACCCTTACATCACAGGTCAGGTTGCCAATGGGCTTACACAGAGAACCCACATGGTATGACTAGTGGTCTCCAGGTCCAACTCTTGACCAGTCACGACTGGTGTCCCACAGGACTCAGTCCTGGGAGCCCTACTGTTTGGCATATATTTCTCAGAGGTACAAGCAAACACAGGTGGACTACGGCAGACCATGTTTGACAATGACTGTGAACTGGGAGCCATGATTGATAGTCCAGCTGACACAGACATCCCTCAAGGGGCTTCACAGAGAACGTCACAGGGTGCCAATGACACTGCCTCCAGCCAAGTGCCACTAACTGCATGATCATTCCATTGTGGAATTGGCACCCACATATTAACACATAAGTGGCAGCCACTCTAATACAGACGAGGTAATGGGGTATCTGGGGACTAAGGTAGATAGTGATCTCCCTGTTGACAATCATATATCCACAGTAGTTAGGACATCCTTCTATGTAGGCCATCTGATTACTAAAGGATTCCCATCTAGACATACTGGGGTTATAGTGCCCCTTTACACATCACTCATCAGTCCCATCATAGGGTATAATAACCCATGTGGGATGTACCTCACAAGACACTTCCAACAGCTGGGGGGTCCACGAATGTACCTCGCCAAGGGGAATACTGGCCTCCAACATATGGCCTATGCAGCCAAACTGAATAAAATCCTGCTTTACTCAGTGGCATCTCGTTTACCCAGAGATGATCTCCGCTGGCCAACACAGACATGTTGAACTCAGGCTTGATGGTTATGCTCCACCTATGGGAATCCATGTCACAGTGAGCCACACACTGTAGTGAGCTGAACCTTGCCACAACAATAACTGGAAGATGCTGGAGGGACAGCTTCCTGTCACAGACACTACCCATACTTTGGAACAACATCCCTAACTACATTATACAGAGCCCCTCACTAACACTCTGCAAGAGAAACCTTTAAGAGTGGATGGGGAACAGTAGATGCACCCCCAGGGTTCTCGCCATTGGCTCTGCTCCACAGAGGGACAGTTAATGAATCAATGAGGTGGCACATTTTGGCTGGGCTTATGCATGGTCTCTGGCAGTTGGCCAAGTACCTACCTATGAATCTATACATACAGTATCTGCATATGCTGATAGCTTACTTTACTGTTCAGGTGTTGACTTACTTTGTGCCAATGGCAGTTGTGTGTGCAATAGTTGAGGGCTGCCTATGTTGGATGCACACAGTAGACTGCCTATACATGACAATTTACAGGTAGTCTTGTGTGTCTGCTATCTATTTTTACTGTGTGTGCCGGTGGAGAAAGGTATCAGTCCCTAGGTGCCTACACTGTCAGTGTGTGTACTATATGTTCCCTCTTTGCTAAGGTATGTGCATACTGGGCTCACCTCCATCTTCCTATTGGGGCTGGCTCATAGTGTTTGTGGTCTGAGTACCTTTGTGCCTGTGGGGCCCTTGGCAATGTTGGTGGGCTGTGAGGGCCTTCACCATTCTGTCCCTGCTGCAGCTGTTTCCGCAGGACCATATTGTGTAGCATGACACACACTATGAAGATGTGGGTACATGTGCCTGGAGAGTACTGCAGAGCTCCACCAGATATGTCCAAGCAACAGAACCGTGATTTCAGCATCCCAAACACACGTTCTATGATGATTCTGGTTTGTGAGTGTGCCTCATTATGGCATTCCTGCATGGGTGTGCATGCATTTCTGATGGGAGTCATCATCCACAGTTCCAGTTCATAGCCAGCATCCCCCACCAGGTGGCCATTTGGGATGTTCCTCCTGGCAAATAGCTGATACAGCTGTAAGGCATGCCAGATGTGGGAGTCATGATAGCTTCCAGGGCTGCCAGCAGACACATCCATGATAATGCCCTGGTCATTGCAAAAGACTTGGCAGTTGATGGAGGGGTAACCCTTGTGGTTTATGTAGCACCTACCCTGCTCACCAGGTGGTGACTTGATGTGTATGTGCGTGCAGTCTATTGCACCCAATACCTCCGGGTATTCTGCCACATGGTGAAAGAGACGCATATTGCTTGCCAACTCCTCCTGCATTTGGGGGAAGTATATGTGCTCATTGGCATGTGGTAACATGGCATCCAGGAACTGGTGCAGTACCCTGGATGCTGATGCCTGTGAGATCCCCATGATATCCTCAGTTGGTCTTTGAAAGGTACCTGTAGCTAGTATTCTCAGACTTACACATACCTTTGTATCCACTGGGATGGGTTCCTCTCTGTTTGTTCTGGGTCTAAGGCATGGCCAGCACAGCTCCACAAGTTGCTGTAGGATGTCCCTGTCCACCCTGTAATGCTCTACTATCTCCAGATCATGTAGCCCCTGGTAAGTTACCCTGGGTCTGAACACTCTTCTCCTCCTCTGGTGCCTGAGGTGGTCGTGTGCATCATCCTGCAGACCACATTCAGTCTCCAACATATGCTGGTGGATCAAAGCTATGGCAGCCCCTAACATGTACATAATAAAAGTTCCCTGTCTGTATACACCACTGGTGCATAGTGCATGGGAATACACAAATGTGTGTGAGGTGCTTTCACACTTTATAGTATTGTGCTATGGATGCTGCTGATGTCAGTGGGTGTGTATGAGCTATTCCAGCTGCAGCGTGTCTTCATTATGGGTTTTGCAATGAGTACTGCAAGTGTGGGGCCTTTACTGTGGAGAATTACTTGCCTGCCTTGATTAATCTGTTGCCCTTTAATTCACTTTTAGACCTGGATCCTCTCCCATTATCAGGCATGAATCCACCTGCAGTCTTTCTTATTTTGTACTTTCCCTACCCAGTCATGGCAAAATGTGCCTTGTAGCTGATATACTGCATATCAGCTTTGTTCTGCTTTGACACTTTACTGTTTTCTTTGCAGTACAGCCCCTCCCCTTCCCTGTTCTGCAGGTAGCTGCATGCAGCCTTGTTACCTGTTGTCAATGGTCCACTGTAGGCTCCTAGGTGTTAATTAGTCATTTGTACTCCAATTTCACTGCTGCAGCATTTCCTTATTTCTTTTCTATACCCTTCCTTTTTCAGCTGCAGTGCGTGCTGCGCATACCCGTTTACCGGGTTTACGTGCGTTTTCATCTCTGTTCACATGTATACTCTGTTAACTCGTGTACTCTCAGCTAAGCATAGCTATGGCCAATTTGACACACCCCTATCCTGCAGCTTTGCCTAGCTTCATCAGGGTCTGATGAAGGCCTCATTCTTGGGCTGAAAGTGCTACACCAGTGGATTAAAGTTCATTTTGTATGATATAGTGCTCCATCATCACTTGTGGTTTCCTTTTTATTTTACCAAAGTGTGAGACAAGTCTGCAGTTTTCTTTGAGTATAATATATGTGTTTCATCAGCTGTCATGGCTCCAATTTTATGTTTGGAAAAATGTAAACCGTTTTCTTTGGTTTACCTTTCTGCATGCTTACATTATGCCTGCACCACTTCCTGAAATGCTACATACCTTCATTTGCATGCTACACTGTCCAGTCCCACTGATGCTGGGTTTTTGGCTTTGGAAAGGGCTGTTTTAACCTGAGTGTCTTTGATTTCAAGGAATCTACATTCTTCTGGTATGGTTATGGGCCCTTTTGGGGGTGAGAGAGGGTGAAGTTTGCGTTGAACCTGTCTGCCAGGATGTTGGCAATATTGGTCGGTTCAGTGTATTTTGTGCCATTCTGCACTAATTTCGAGCAGATCTGAGCATTGCCACTCAGATTCTTGACATAGCTAATGATGTCTTGTGGTTATCTTTGGAGTACTTGGCAATTTTTCTTTCAAAGCTCGCCTCAGATGATTTTATGATGGATCGTTTTTACTTGCTGATACTGATCAGGGATGTCTTACCTTCTTGGGATTTTACTCTTTTCTGTACTAGTTTCCTCCTTCTATTGTATAGCCTGTTTATGGCAGGAGTCCACCAGACTGGTTTCCTTTTCTTGGAGGAGCGAGTCTTGGTTTTGCTTGGGATGGCACAATCCATGCATTCTTGTAGGTGCCCATAGAATGCATTAGTAAAGGATTTTGCAGCTTGGACAGCATTATCCTTCAGCATGGGGTCTTTGAAACTTTGCACCTCATTTTTAAATAACGTGAAGTTTGCTTTTTAATATTTTTCACAGTGGTTTTCTTGTCCGGGGGAGGTGGTGGAGTGTGGATATCCAAAGTGATTTGCTTATGGTCAGATCTAACCAGAGGATTGACCTCCGATGTGGAACACCGGTCGCACATGTTGATGATGACCAGGTCCAATATGTTGTCACCTCTGGTGGGAGTGTTGACTAGTTGAACCAGGGCGTTTGAGTTTATAAATTCTAGGAAATGTTGGGCAATTGAGTTAGTATTTGAGTACTGCTCCCAGTTAATGTTTGGGTAATTGAAATCACCCAATATTAGGGTGTTTGGTAGGACCTTTATGTTTCCCAGTGTTTCCAGAAATGCGGAATGTGAGTCTTGGTACATGGTGGGTGATCTATAGCAAGCTACAATTTGAATTGCAGTTTTGCCCATTGTTTGTTGCACGTGGATGATCTCTGAAGTATCATGCTGTGCCACTAACCTGGAGGTGTGGGTATCCTTGATGATTATGGATACGCCTCCGCCTTTTGTATTTCGGTTAGGGTTCTGTGGCCGAAATGTATGGTATGAGTTGTAGCCTGGTAGTGCCGGGGTGCTCTTTGGAGCCTTAAACCAAGTTTCTGTTACTGCACATATATCGATTTTCTCCATACTGAGGAGTGCTTCGAGTGCGAGCATTTTGAGGTTTAGACTTCTGGCATTGAATAGCATTACTGTCAGTTTTTTGTTACTTGTGCTATTTATGGCAGTGGGTTTGTCTTTTGAGCCTTGCCTAAAAAATACACTATGGGGGTGGCAAGAGCCTTGGCCAGTATTCAAAAGCCTAAGGGTGACAGGTGCAAGCCATCTCTAGTGAAGCAGAGTGGCTTGTCAAGCATGTCATCCCAGTTGGACAGACCCAAATCCCCTTTGAATGACACCAGAAACTTAGCCAATTGTTGAAATCGAGAATTTTTTCTTTATACCATGGTGTCATTCTTGGTGAGGGCAGGATGCTACTCAGGGTCAGGGACATACCGGCCTGGGCTACGTGATCAGAGAGCTCTCCCATGTCTATTTTCATGTAGTCCAGGGAGGTATGGCTTAGGTCATTCACACCAACATGGACAATGACAAAGTCATATTTGTACTTGTTATGGAGTGACCTGAGTGCTTGTGTTATGTGGCAGATCCTGGCAGCCGACAGGCAGCTAACAGTAACCTTCTTGTTATTCAGCCTATTGAGTGGGATGTCAGTTTGCCTGACTATAGAGTCACCTATACTAGTATGTTTGGTATGTTATTTTGCCTTAAGGGCTGTGATTGCATGGCACACTGGTTTTGTGAAGTATGTGTTTCATAGTTTCTGTTGGGAAGGTCGAGGTTGCTTGGATGTTTGCTTTGGAGGTCTTTGTTGGTTTTGCAGATTTTTATTTAGAGCCTCCAACTACAACTTAAGCGATTGGCCAGAACATTGATTTTGTTTTTCTAGGGAAAAAATAGGTAGTGCAACCATACACAAAACACCATACTGAACATTACAAAGTGGGGGGGGCTTCACCCCCCACCCCACCCCCCTTCACTTTTTGTGTTCTAATTAACCTAACCCATTTAGTGTTGCATTGACCTTAATTATCCCATGGTCGATAATTATATATTACCTCTAGCGTGAATAACTGAGATCATACTATAGATAATTGGAGGGGACCCATAAATGGGATTAGAGGGTGCAGTCCTGTGGCAAATTTTCTCATTTCCTTGTATAGATCTAAGTTGCATTTGAATATGGACAAGGATGAAGTTTGTTTTACATGAGTGAGAGTCTGTTCTAGAGCAGAGTCTATATTATGTTGCTGAAACTGCAAAACAGTGAATGCCATTTCAGTGACACATAATCAGCGATCTACATCTTCCGCAAATGGCCAGAACATCGATTTTTTTCCTAGGGAAAAAAAATCACTTGGCCGTCGCTGTGCAATTGCCCTTTTCCTCACTGTAGTGTGATCTTGGAGTTGGTATATTTAGTTAGGGGATGGGGTGTGGGGGCAAAGCCCCCCACTTTGTAATGTTCGGTATGGTGTTTTGTGCATGGCCGTACTACAGATTTTTTCCCTAGGAAAAAAAATCGATGTTCTGGCTATTCGCGTAAGTTGTAGATCACTGTTTATGTGTCGCTGAAATGGCATTCGCTGTTTTGCCATTTCAGCAACATAATATAGACCATCCAGAGCAGCTCTTGGGGTCCTGCGGACTCCCACAGGTCGCTCCCTTGAGGACTTCCACCCAGAGGGGGGCCGCGGTCCGGAAGTGTTATCCTCTGAAAGATATACCTGCTCCTTCAAACCATTCTTTTGATGTTATAGAAGAGGTTCGATCCCTAGACTAAGTATTTCTTATGCCATTTGACTTGCTGATCTTTGTGATCTTTCTTTCTTTTTGAATTTGTCTGAATGTCTTACCAGCATCTTTTCAATATTGCAGAAGTTAGTAATATTATAGACCTCATTAACAGTATTCACAAAAAATGATTTAGATCACTGGAGCCAATATTCCCATCTGTTTTTCATAAGCATATAATTTATTGCATCAAAGTTTCCATTAGTACAGCACTGAAAGCATGAGTTATTTATGATTCAGTTTGAATTTGCTCTTATGTTGCAGACTTGGTGGTATCATGATCTTTTTTTTTTTTGTTTTGTTTTTTTCTGCGGGGATGCATAACCAAGAGTGGGGAGCAGAAAGATCTTACGTTTATCAGTACAAATTAGAACATTATATTTTGTTGTAACATACTTTGAAATCTACCAGTCTTCCATTTGTTGTTAGTTCTAACTTTAGCATTCACCTCAACCATCCATTGAACTTCTTATCAAATCTCCTTAGCTGTAGTATCTACTACAAGAATCTAAAATGTCTTGTATCAAAAGCTTTCTGTAGTTCAATAATAACATGCTACTGTTTTCACAATCTCACAGTTTATTTTCTAAGTAATGTAGGAAGCCTGCTACTTCCACCGATTGGTTGTGAGTTGGTGATCTTTAAAAATACCCACTGTTTTTATAGGGTAGTCCAAGATAAAAAACATTTTGCCAGAATCTAGATATTTGCCTATAGTTTCCTTGGTGTGATGTAGTTCAATTCCCCCTTGGGCAACACTGCTACTGTTGGATTTGTGTTTAGTATGCTACTGTAGAAATGATTAATAGCGGGGGGTGAGAAATGCATTTAATTTTTTGGCTGCTCCCAACAGTCAGTGGTGTTGGCATTCACTGATAGGCAGAGATTAGAGGATGTATGCTTGGTGATGGTACCACAGAAGAGTTAGAAAGATGCTGCAGGCATCTGAATTGTGAGTCTGGCAGCTTAAATTTCAAGTGACAAAATCTGCCTGGTTTGGCCTGTCACTGTTGAGTTGAGACAGCAATACGGTCAATCATGTTTGAAGAGCTAGAAATATGAGATGGGTAGAATTAAAATATTTCAGTGAGAATTAATTCCTGATTAAGAAGGAGATGAAGAAGCTGAGAGGAAACCCAACAGTCAAAAATATAATGCCTTGCAAGGTGTGCCATAGACTTTCTGTATTGTAAAGTTTTAAGATTCTTCTATGCTGCCATGGAAAGGACTCAACCAGAACATCATGTGTTTATTAAAAAGTTGTATGGAGAGAAAAAAAAGTAGAAAGATGGTATTTATAGGTATGTGTATATAAATATATATATATATATATATATATATATATATATATATATATATATATATATATATATGTATATATATCTGAAGTTGTTAATCAGAATAGAACACTGAATCACATGAACCTTTTGCAGACTCATCCAAGTTGCACTGTCTCATTAAGTGACTTGTTCAGAGTTGCATAGTTAGGCAAATAGAGGCTGAGGGAATCAAACACTGGACCACAGGATACTGCTTGTTGACAGATTATAGCCTTAATCTTCTGCATTGATAGGGAGACTGAATTTGTGAAGAAGCAGTGGTAGACCACTCTATGCCTAAACTTATGAAGAAGAAGGGAAGTGCTCGAGTAAAATTTAGCACTGGTTACATTTTTGTTTTTGTCACTGTCTTTTGTCCCGTTGATTCAAGTTGGAGTTGAAGTTATTTGGCTCTAAGATAAGTAGTTGCTACACAGCATTTTTTTTTTGTTTTTTCTTTTTGGAGGGGTGTTATTTTCTTATTTATTTATGTATTTATTTATTTATTTATTTGTTGTTGCGGTTCTATATATTTTGTGGATACATGTTTCATATCTTGCTGCCAGTTTGTGAAATAACATTAGTATCAACTGTGTTCTGTAGCACAGAAGGCAAATGTACTCCACCTTTAGAGAATAGTAAGATGGATTTAAGTATCTACTGATTATGTTTTTAAATATACTTTAGTGCACGGTGAATTAATACTTTAGTCAAATGGAACTGTATTGCTTTTGAGGCTATGGCAGGGACAGTTTAAACAGTATAAAAACACATATTTATTTTCAGTTTTTTTCATAAGTCTTATTCCATAAGCAGCTGTCAGCTGCTACACATTCTGCACTGATTAAACTTGCTTGCAGTGTTATACATTTTAACCTTTATAAATTCACACCAGGAAAAAAAGGAAAACTGTTGTGACATTGAATAGAATGAATATAATATAAAATCTGTTATTACCATATAAATATTTAATGTCAGACAAATTGTTGTAGAACCCTCTGTTGTTTAAATAATTAGATAGTGGCAGCTATTAAGATATTCAAGTTACAGAGACACGGGATATATATTGAGTCACTAATTGAGGTTAGTGATAAGTTAAATGGAAGTTTACTTCACAGAACATAGACAGATAAACAACCAAAATGCTGCCGTGCTAAGAAAGATCTAGATCTCTATTCACCAGCAATAGCAAGCATGTTTTAACTTGGAGTTTCTTCTTGTCCACAAACAGGATTTTTTTTTCCGAACTTGTCAAGACCTGCCATTATAAAAATGGCCTAGGTGGATGGAAGGGAAGATGTATCCTTTTTACTGTATATTTTAGCTATTTATTTCTGTTTGCCACCTCTACCTACAGTATTGTTGAATTGTTAAATCTTCATGGTACAGACTTCTGATTATGCTCCTATTACAATGCCACAATGGTTCTAAGGGCTACAGATACTGAAAGCACTGAAAGAAAGGTATGTTCAAAAAAGATCTTAATGTGTTTTGTCATATTGTTTAATTTTATTAGTATGCAAATGCTACAAAGGTTTAAAGGAATGTAAATACTCAATGAATGGTATCTTTTTGAAAGTGTAAAATGAAGAAAAGTTGTACTTGCTATCCAAGTGTGGCAGTCGGAGTTTGGGTGTTGCTTGTTCAGATATACAATGTGCATCAGTTGGATAAAAAAATACAATAACTCAGTGACTGAGCATCACTTACAGTAACACATTCTAACTCACACAAATAAAAAGAAGTATGGCAAGTTATATTTACTTTAACAGGCCAGTTCTGTAACTTGATTTCCTATTTTTTTGACAGGTTACTATCTCTACACCTGTGCCATAAACTTAACTGAGGGAATTTGTTTGCAGTTTTCAAATCTGCATCCTTACTATTTAATACTGCTTTATCTGATCTGTACTGTTCTCTTGGTGGCTTATTTCCTGCAGTTGAAATGTAAATGATCTTACTGCTAGAATACATGGTTAATTTCCTTATCTTCTGTTATTTGAATATCAGGATTAAATAACAAAAAAAAAAAAACTGTGCTAATAACTGAAATTTCTGAAGGATGAGGCAGCCAGACAATATGATGCTCTAAACTGAGCATAACAAATTATAAAAACTAATGACATGCTGTAGTTCATAAGAACAATTTAGTGGTTGTCCAACCCCTGTCTCATGCAGAGAGGAAAAAATTAGTTTAGTCTGGCAAAAATAAGCTCAGTTAATTAGGAAATGTAGCTAGAGAGAGAGAAGCTGATAACAATAGTTTTATTGTCGGGTCTATATTAGAATACTGAATGTTCAAAATTTCGAGTGTTCTAATATCGACCCATTTTCAGCGAATGCTGAAATATCGAAGAAACAGAAAACCAAATTTTTTCCTAGGGAAAGAATTTGGTTGTCTGTTTCTGTTGCTTTGGTATTTTTAGCGCTGTGGTAGAAGGTTACAGGTCGGGTTCAGGTAAGTGTGTGATTGTGTGGACATGAGGGTTAGGGTAGGTTAGATGAGTTAGGGTTAGGACGTGGGTCAGGTAAGTGTGCGATTGTGTGCACGTGAGAGTTAGTGCGGGTGAGGTGACTGTGCGATAGTGACGGACCTTAGGGTTAGGGTTTGGGTTAAGGTAAGTGGATAGTTAGTGGTGTATGTATAGTTTAATGTAGGTGTAAGAGTTTAGGTGTATGTGTGTAGATTGCTGTTTGTTTGGTGTGCTTGTGTTGTGTGTATGTGTTTTGGAACAGCAAATTTTTTCCCTAGGAAAAGAATTCACTGTTCTGAATGTTCGATGTTTTAAATTTTCGATTCATAGGGTTCGATATTAGAACACTCGAAATTTTGAATGGTCGGTGTTCTAATATAGACCCTTATTGTTCATATCACTGCCTATTGGGGTGTGCTTAAAAATTATCATTTTCTTTTATTTTTTATTTTAGACAACAGTTATATTTATTTTAAAAGCAACAAAGCTAGAATACTTGTATGGCTTATGATTAGAGCATGTTAGAGCTGTTTTAAAAAGAAAAAAAACTTTAAATGTTGATGTGGTTCCCAATTCTGATCAATATTTTTAATCTTATATACTGTGGTATTGTCATTTGGCCATTTTTAACTAAGAAAAACACTTATCACTGAGTTCATGCTATGTCATCAAAGTACAGGCTGCCAAAATCTGATTTGTGACCCCCAGCTGTTGATGATTGATCTTGCCAAATGTTTAGTACAATAATGAGTTGTGTTTCAGTGTTACTCAGTTATGCTGACTTTAAGGTTGTTCAGTGCCAGAGAAAAGCAGGACAGCTGGTTTTGTTTAAGAAGAACTACTCACCTTTCTCCAATGTTAAATAATGGCAGTGTTAGAATAATTAACTAGTAAAGATATGCACATTTGTGGGGGGGTGGCAGTACAAATGCGGTCACATATTTATTCTAGATGTTTATTTATACTTTAGTGCCGCATAATTTTACTGCTATGTGATTTTTTTTATTTTGCTAAACAGTTAAGTTGACTTGGCATGCCCTCTGTAGCATTTTCTCTTTCAGCGGCATTCTTTTGGGAGTTAAGGTGAGTCACTGAAATGCTGAAATATCTGAGACTATAAAATAAATATGAAATGCTTAACTAATGTTTATTCTCATAATTGCTAACTTGTATGTCCAAATTTTAGACGTTAAAGTACATTTTTTCATTCTGATTTGTATGATTAGGTTGCATTAGATACAGACGTCTCTTTTCAGAGCTAAATTGGGAGCACTGTTGTGCTTAACACTTTGTGCCCTAAGCAGCACGCTGGGTATTACAGTCCTTGATGACTTAAAACACTATAAAAATATTTTCTAAGTCTTGACATTTTTTTAAATAATTCAAATTATGTTTAGAAGAAATGAAAACAGACTGAAGGTATAAGCACTGCTTGTAGACTTAAAACTATGTAATTTTTTAGGAGAAAGTATGCTTTACAGAAGCATATTTCTCAAAACTCCAAAACATACCCACCTTTTATATTGCATTCAGTGCGTATAATCATCGTTTTTCTGCATCCTAATACACTTCAACCTGATTTTATTGATTAGCTAGTCCTCATCCAGGTGTTGTTTTTCAGCGATGCTCTGTAAGTCCCTTCATACTTTGTTTTGGAAATATTTATATGCATGAGGTTATTTTATTTATTTTCAATAATATTTTCAGACAGTACTTCGTACTGTTAAGATGGTTTCTAAAAACTTAATGCCGAATATCCATCATAAGTGTTTATCTTCATGTTTGGCCTTAATGATGACATTCAGTAGCATACACTGTCATTATCTTCATAATACACAGATATGTAAATGTTATTATTCAACATGCATTTCTATTGTTATTAATATTACATTTATTTATGTATGTGGCATATGATTTTATGTAAGTTGCTGCTGCCTTATTGGCTTGAGTAAGCCTAGAAAGGGTCCTCCTACTTAACTAAGAACTTTAAATAAGTAAATAAGTAATCTGGGAAAGCCATAAAAAGAAAAATGTATATGCAGGTGGTAAGATCAGGTAGAGAAAAATCACAAATCAGAGGTAAGGCATAGTTAAATAATTAATGACACCATAAAAAACTGAGCCCTAACAAAATGATAGACTTTGGAGAGTTAAATGTAATTTTCTCTTTCTTATTAGAAAACCTTCACAAAGAAGTATAATGCATGTGCACATCTCACTTAGAGGAAAAATTCCCTGAACTGCATATTTATGTATGCCTCTGCTCACAATACTCAGTGTTATTGTCGTTCAGATGTCTGCGATCACCTTGTTACACAACCATAGGAAGCATTTTTGAAAAGTCTGGTCTTTCAGTGTATATCGAGTTAAGTGAGAATGTAAAAATTAGAAGTGAAAAATTCCTACTGTCCAAGTCCCACTTCGTAAATGTTACTAAAATGTTTTATATTGCTTGCCCCTTCCCTGTGTTCTAATTGCTCCCAATGCACAATGCTTGTTTTGCCATTTTTCCTTACTATGTTTTAGCATAGTGGGTGACATCATATCCTGCTTTCAGACTCCTTTTTCCTTGTGTGGTCCCCCAGCTATTTCTGTTCCTCAGTTGTCATTTTCCATGAAACCGACTATGGTCCTCGGTCCATTCTTATCTTTAATGCTCCATAGAGTGTTTAGCTTTATTCTCCTGATTCATTAGCTGAATTAATTGGACTAGGTAAAACTATGGGGTTTATTATGCTGTCTGGGAAACCTCAACCCCCACAGAAGGTGAGAATTTGTGCAATTTCTATTACTATTGCTCTGTATTTTTGTTACTATACTGTTATTTATCATCTCTTGAATTCTTGTCAGAATGCAGTGGTTTGCAACAAAATAAAACACACGTGACATTATCATCTGATTTATGCTTTTATTATAATAGATTGAGTTGGAACACACTTATTTTGACCATTAATCATTTTTGATCTTCTTTTCCAATTCCCCCAAGTTTTTTTTCACATAAGTCATTCCATGTTCTACCCATCTTTAGTATAAAGTATTTGAGATATTTCTCTTTTCTATTTTCATTTGCTCACATATATTTTCTTACCACTAGTGACTACTTTTTGCTACAGCTTAATCTGGATACTTCTCCAAAGGTCTCTGTACTCCCTCCAGTACTAATGCTAATATATGCTAACTAATTAACAGGCCGTCATCAGTGAAAGCAAAGAAGGTACTCTGTATACCCTGATCTTCCCTAAGTAGCCTCTAACACACTTCTGCTAGTTTCTCTGTAACAAGAATAAATATTCCTGGTGATAATTGGCATCACTGGTGGGGCGCCAAAAATGTTATCTTTAACAGATAAACCTCCATTCACATCTACTGGTGTATATACATTTATTTTATAAATGTTCCCTGTTTTTTAATTGCATTCCCAAGTCTTTCACGTGTAGCACTTTAAAATCAAAGGTGTAGCTGACTGTGCTAAATTGCATTTAATGATGACTGCCCATGTCCAGAAGTATTATGGGCTCGATCCACTGTACATTCTTACAAGGGATAGAGCCCATAACCCTCCTGGATATTGACAGTCATCACTAAATGCAATCTGGGATACTGACATTTCTATGGTATTACATTGGGATGGAATGGCTAGGCCTAAAATGACCTCTGGGTCGGTAGCCTATTAATTTTCATCAGTTTAAAGAAAGCTAATTTAAATAAACTAGAAACCTGCTCAAACAAAATTGCCAGGTTTGCCAAAAACCTCCCATATAGAACACATTATTGTCAGTCTCTTTACAAATTAGACTGGCTGGAACTCCCAAATCTTCTATGCTTCAAACAACTCACAATCTGCTATTCCATCATCTACCTACCAGATACCATGTCCAGCCCTTAGAAACCTAGTAAAACACATATTAGCAGTAGAACCCTCTGCTCATCTGACAGACTACCTCTTGAACTCAATAAATCCAATAACAGTGATGGGGTTACCTTGTATTCTAAGCATATCTCCAAAATTTGGAGCATATCCTTCAGCCCATTCTTTCCTTAGCTAAGCCCTCCAAATTCAAGATTCTTCTCAAATTCCATCAGACCAATAACTGGCTATGCTCTTGCAGAAATACAGGCTGACCCCTCAGATATTTGTAGCTCTGTTCTTCTTTACTATTCCTCATTTATGTTCAGTTCATCCTTTGGAACTTGTCTTTAACTTACCTATTGCATGTTCTTATTCAACTGCCTAACTGGTGAGGCCAACAGCAGTCCCATTAAGCAGCAATGCACTAATATTTTGGTTTTGAATTGTTGTATTAATATTTAGTTGTATTGTTGTATTAAGGACCACAACTACATATGTATTATGTGGGACTACCAATTTATACTGCTTTACTTATATTACATTGGCATGTTTCATTCTTCCTAGGTGTATCTGTTTACTAAGTTCATAGGTTCATATGTTGGTGCTAGGCTATCAGCCCTAGGACCTATACAAGCCTAGCCATAACAATTCCCTGGCTATTTCTTCCCACACTATTTAGTTCCCTGGACCCCTGTCTAGCAGGGCTACTGACGTGATCCCTCGGGTGAATTTTCTTTCTCTCATCCAGTCATCAAGGTTCCTTTTGAAGAGGGCCAAAGAGGTGCTCTGCTTGACATGTATGGGCAGTCTATTCCAGTGTCTGGGGAGTAACCTTTTTAACCCTTTGTTAAACTTTTTTACTATGTAACATAAAGCTTTCCTCCCAGGACCTCCATTGCAAATGGGCCTTTTGGGCTCAGTTGGACACTCCCAGTAAACAAATGTAAAATAAATAAATAAATAGTAATCTTCAATGATCCTATGATCCTAAATGTCAAATAGTACTGTCTGTACCTTTAAGCTGCAGGACCATCGCATTATGAAGGCCACCACCAATTATTTTAAATTATACAATGACTGGCCATTAATATTTGAAAACGAGCATGCTGATTGGCCAGCCCAACCAGCATGCGCATTGTAAATCCCAGAATATACCAATGGAAAAAGGACCAGTCCACCAGACTTTTTTCCGTTTGTATATTCCATAACTTTTTTTTTTAACAAAAAAAAAAAATCTGTTGTCCTTTCTCCGGACATACCAGATTGGCAGTATGGAGGAAATACAAAGAAAACCAGTTACGTTATTTAAAACTAAAGACACATACATGATTTTCTTTGCATTTTCTCCATTCCATCTCTCTCTCTCTTTTACCCATAATGTAGCCAAAACCTTTTTTAATAAAAAAAAAAAAAAAAGAAAACAAAAACGGAGCAACGGACACTTTCTTTTCTCCGTTGCTTCCTTCTCAAAGCATTGATGTACTGGGTAGTATGCATGGGAAGGGAAGTCTCATATGCATGTGCACTACATGAAAACAAGGAAGCAGGATACCACCAGCCTTGGAAGGACAGTACGGTACCGTTATGCAAAGACATTATTTAAGAAAAGTAAGTATATTTTTTCTTAAATAATGTCACTGTATAATAGCAATAACCAACTCCGTGGTTGTGATATATTGAAATTTACCTGTGATTAGCTTTATTTAATCACTCTGGCTTTGCCCTCATGATTAAGCCACACCAACTGTGGGTAAATCTTCAACATACCACACCATGTGATCGGTTATTGCTTAATTAACCTCCTTAGCTACAAAGCTATTCTGCTCCTCAGCAATCAGTGTAGAGTAAATGCTTTATCTAGTCCGTTTAACTGTACCTTTGCAGTTCAGTCTAAATTTATGAGCAAGATTGTTTTACATTGTTACATTTCAGAAACATCAAGCTATATCACTAGCCCCCATTAAAATACAAGTTACAAATCAGGCACCCCATCTGTGTACTGAGTAATATAAATGAGGATGCCCTTTCTCTTTTTTGACTCGAGTTTAAGATGTCTATGGCTAAAGGGAACTTACAAAGCTTGTACTTACGATCTGAAATCTATTCCCAACAGAAATGAGTGAAAAAAGATGTTTACATGTGTTCAAACACAAGCTGAAATAATCTCTTTTTAAGGAATGCCCCTGTGCTTGCTATAAAGAAAAGGATTAAGCAAACCAAGGAAATAACATCAAGCACATTTCTACAATTTGATGCTGTGTTCAGTATTCATACTGCAGTCACTTTTACCTTCCTCAATATGTATTTTACTGTTCTAGTTGCTTCCACGTGTGCATCTGTATTGTAAATATCATGCTATTTTAATGAACATGATGTTCCTGAATATTTTTGCATTGGCAACTGTAAAGTACAATGCATTTGTCATTACACACTGTAAATCCATATTGAATGAAGATGTCATTGCCAAATTCTGTCCTTTCAGACAATCAAAATATTGTTTGTAAATTTGTAGTTGTCTTTCTGTATATGCATTGTAAATATCTGTCTGCGTAGAATATTTGTTGTAAATCTGTGTTTTACTGTTTATTTCTATCTGCTTTGTAAGTAGTTTAAATTTCTAAATAGTGTGATATTTCTGAATACTTTATGTACAAACTTTTGCTCTTATGGGCCTAAGTCATAGCTAAGAATTGTCTTGTGATTTACCCACTCACCTAGTTATCAAATGGCAATAACATAAATAAATAAAGCACAATGGTGACTGTTACTAGCATTATCTTTACACGTATAGCATGACAGTTGAGATCCTTGGCCCATAGATTCTGGCAGGTGTACTTTGATTGGTCAAAGTACAGAAAATGCGCGTAAAGTATGCGCACTTGATAACAAACATCTGTGGTTGTGTCTTCTTAACCGTCGCCATTTTGTTTTGCCACTCCAGTCTCGTAAGTCTTCAATTAGCCCCTCCCCCAGACAAGATGACTGCAAACGGAAAGATCTTTTCCACTGAATACAAGAAAGGAATCATGGAGGACTCCTGGGGAAAGAATCTGATGGCTTTCTGCAAAGAGAAGAAGTTAGATCTCCAAATAGTCCGAAAATGGCATGCAGCGTACAATAACCTCAGTCAACAAGCCGAAGAAGGAAATGCTAAGAACTGCAAGTGTGGCTCAGGTCAGCAACCATTATTTCCTGAGCTGGAAGACATCATCTGTGAATGGATTGCTAACAGGAGAGCAAAGGCTTTGGTTGTGCGCAGGGCTGATCATTTGCCCTTGCAATGGCACCACAGATAGAAATATCCCCAGAAGAATTCAAAGCATCACAACATTGGCTGGATGGCTTCCTTCAGTGATATGAACTGTCTCTAAAAAGATCAACAACACTGTTCAAGCTGGAAGATACTGAAGTTATTAAATGTGCACTTGCGTTCAAGTCCTTTGCTGATGGTGTCAACTTTTCTAAATACCAACTCTCCAACATGATTACTATGGATGAAACTGCAGTGTTTATGGGCCAAGGATCTCAAACAACACTTGATCAGAGGGGTACGTTGTCAATCTACATTCCCTCCACTGGTTACGAGAGCGCACGTGTTACCTGTATTTTGCCAATTCATGTGCATGTGTTACCTGTATTTTGGCAATTCATCTAGATGGAAAGAAAATCCCACCTCTAATCATTAGTAAGGGCAAGAAAAATAAGATTGAACATGTTTTAGGCATTTGCATTCTTGAAACCAAAAAAGGCTGGTGCACACAAGCAGCTAGCTATAAGGAAGTGGGTCGATGTAATGCTGCAGCCTGGTGCACACAAGCAGCTATAAGGAAGTGGGTTGATGTAATGCTGCAGCCTGGTGCACACAAGCAGCTATAAGGAAGTGGGTCAATGTAATGCTGCAGCCTGGTGCACACAAGCAGCTATAAGGAAGTGGGTCGATATAATGCTGCAGCCTGGTGTACACAAGCAGCTATAAGGAAGTGGGTCGATGTAATGCTGCAGCCTGGTGCACGCAAGCAGCTATAAGGAAGTGGGTCAATGTAATGCTGCCACTTGTTTTGCCAGCACTCATGGCGCTAAAGACATGAAGCAATTCCTTGCACGGAGAAGAGTAGATAAAATAATGATTCCCGCAGGAATGACTGCCTATCTCTAGACTCTTTATATTGCAATAAACAAGTTATTCAAGGACCATTTATGCATGGAACTCAATGACTACACTGAAAATAGAATGGAGAAAAATCAGCATGGAAAGTTTGTGAAGCCTAGCCTGCAAGAGGTTGTGACTTGGGTGAAAAAGTCATGGGATAAAACCACCGACAGCTGTGTTGCCAATGCACTATGAGTAGGCTAATTGGACAAGCAGTGGTCATTTAAGGAGAGCTCTATTGCTAGGCATGACAGATTGGGGTCAATGCTTCTACATGAAATGGAGTCGCAAGAAATTCAGGCCGGCATTCAGGGGTTGTAGACTTATGACAATGTTCCAGAAGAAGATGACATGATTGTATTGGTATAACTTTTCCAGAAGAAGATGACATGATTGTATTTGTATAACTTTTCCATTATCGGGGCAACAGAATGGATTGCTTCTGCTTTCAGTTTTATTCTCCTCCTCCAGTACATATGTACTGAGATTTTTCTGCACTTTCTGTTAAGCATGAAATATTGCACTGTGAAAGCCAAGGTGTAGATATTCTGAAGTTGAAATGTTTGTTGCACTGTTTATGTAGAATTCTCACACAACTGTTAATGCGTTGCTTAGAACTGTTGTCCAGTAACAGAAAAGTACTAAATAAATGTCAGTTTGTGCACATGAATAAATGCCAATTTGTAATATATTTATACACAAACACACATACACACACAAATACACACACACACACACACACACACACACACACACACACACACACACACACACACACACATGGATCTGTGTCAAAATAACAAATTAACATACAGCTGAGCTGCAAAATGGAGAAATGGAAACAATGAAACTTTATATTCACGAAGATCTAGATTGTCATAAATTTTCCCCTGGTAAGTAAATAATCGGCCAGCAAAAGTTAAAAAAAAAGCAAATAAAACCCACCCAGTTGAGGGTCTTCATGCTGACACCCCCCAACTAAATATACCAACTTTGAGATCGCACTACAGTGGAGTAAAGGGCAAAGTTCACCACACTGGTGAACTGACTCCTTTCCCGGTGAAGACTTACAATGATCGGGACGCTCATGAATTTATACTTTCATCATTTCCATCTTGCCGTTTTGCAACTGGGCATTATGATAATTCATTATTTTGACATAGATCCATACATACATATATATATATATATATATATATATATATATATATATATATATATATGTGTGTGTGGATATAGATATATATGTAAATCTCTACAATCTCATTGAATGAATCTGTTTAATCAGATGTGTACTCGTGTGTGTGTGTGTGTGTGTGTGTGTGTGTGTGTGTGTGTGTGTGTGTGTGTGTGTGTGTGGGTGGGTGGGTGTGTGTGTGTGTGTGTTTGTGTGGGTGGGTGGGTGTGTATGTGTGTGTGAAGTTAGTTGAGTTTTTTTTTTTCTTTGGACTTGTCAACTTGAGGGACATAGTATCTGGCAAGTAAATGCTCTTTGTTTTGTTAGCACTCTTGGTATAGCTTCGTAAGTACTTACAAAGCCATTCATCTGTGAAGATCATAAGAAGCTTAGCCTTGTTTTCCCATGGTAATTATTAGTTCTTATATTTTGAGATATGAATATGAATATCCAAAGATTTGATGAACAAATATATGTCAGGGTTATTACATGTTTCCCCCATCAATGATGGCCAATGGTGCTAAACCAGGGGTGAGTTTGTGGTTACCCACCCATTTGTCCAAATTACATTTGAATGGAGTAGAAGAAGTGTCCTGCTTTATGTGGAGCAGAAGGTGGCACAATAGATGCAGTATTCTGTCTGATAGATACCTATCCCTCTAGCATATCCTCTAATTTTGCAAAAGAGATTGAGGTCTCCTGAGTAGGTGTTTGTGATAATACTGGACTTGTAATTGTGTAATCGATCTGACAGAATAGAGTCTGTTGAGGCTGCATGCATGAGACAGAGGCACCTCACAATAGCCTGTATTCAAGGCTTTGAGCTGATCTGCATAGTATTTATATTACACTCTTTATATCTTTTAGTTAGAAGTGTTTCAGTCATTCTAGTTGTGCCAAGTATTATGAGAAAAATATCGGAAAAAAGGGGATTGTACTCGATGACTGCTCTAATAAGTGCAGAATATAATTACTTCCCTGGATCTGGACACCATTAGATTAAGCTGTGCAATGAAGAAAGACTTCATTAACATGTTGTGATCAAAGTGCTGTTGATTGTTGACACAGATTTCCAGATTTCTAACTACAGGATTAATTTTCAGAGGGTATTGCCAATATAATCGTTACAATGGGAGTCATGCTTGCCAAAGGATATGTATTATGCATTACTAGACATTTAGTTTTAGTCCATTATTCTGGCTCCAGCTGTTGGTCTGGGAAAGGCCTTCACCCATGACACTAGTATAGAGAGTTTATGATGGCACCATATCTGCAATCATGGCCAGCCATAAACCCTTTGCATTAGCTTTGACCTTTGAGAAGTAAATCCCAGAGAAGAGCGACCCTAGGCTTGAACCCTGGGATACTCCACTAGTGACAGATCTTTTAGAGAAGGTAGAATTGCCCACCCATACTTGTTGGGTTCTGTTTGTTAGTCAATTTACTATCCAATGAGGTATATAGGAGTTAACATTTATCTTGAAAAGTTTGTCTACAGTGTCTAAGTGTTTGATGGTGTCCAATACCTTCTTGAGGTCTAGATATGCAGTCTGCACTGATATGCTCCTCATCCATTGCCTCAGTGACTTTTTCGGAGAGTCGATCAGATTAAGTAGGCAGAACCTATGCTTGATGAATCTGAAATGGGTTTTCTTAAGAGTCTCTAGATTACCTATATCCCCATTCATTAGTTACATAATGATCTTTTCCCTAGTTTTAGACTGTTCAGACACATGATTCTATAATTACTTGGGTCCGTTAAATCCCCAACTGTAAACAATGGAATGACATTTGCTTTCCTCCATTCATTATCATCACCTATCATGATCCTACCTAACTTCATTACTATTCTTTATTCCACAATCTCATACAGCATATTTTTCCCTACATATTTTACACTAGCATCATATACACCTCCAGATATCCCTTCCACCACATTCATGCACTCTCATTTCTCACACCTCATAATTTGTACTATTCCTGTAATACTACAACTTGTTATGCACCTTACCACACCACATATGGAAAAAATATATTGAAGTATAGTACTTTTTTGTGTTACTAATCTTACCCTATTATACCTCTTAACTTATCACGGTGATTTGCTTTGAATTATACTGCTAAAAGTAATTGTTTTTGAATTGTAAACTAAACTGTTATGTATACTTAAATTGTCTGTAACTGGAGCTCTTCTCCTCAGGTTTCCACTGAAAAAGGTCTCTGGCTCAACTGGACTAACCTGGTTAACAAATCTCAAATAAATAAAAATAAATAAATATTTGGTGCAAAGACAGTTTTGAGGCTAATATTGAATAGCCTCTGTAGGGGATCTGACAAGCCCTGTTTCAGGCTCTGTTATCCAGCCCCATATATGCAGTCTTCTTGTGCTCAGTGCCTTAAGAATTTGTTCTCAGGAGATGTGAGAAGAGTGTAGATACAGGTTTGTGTTCTTACAATTTTGTAGAGGTGAAGGTGTGAATATAGTGCTGAATTCATCCACTAGTAGACTGGCTATATCCTCTGTGTCCAAGTATATAATATTATTAACTGTTAACTCTGCAGTGTTGGGAACTGTTTCTTAGATTTCTGACACAGTTAAAGAAGCTTTGTGGTTATTTTTTACCTGGATGTCTGTTTCTACCTCATATCTGGTTTTGATCAGTTTGATTAGGATCCCAAGTTTCTTGTTCAGGTTAACATGAGCTTTATTGGTTTCTGGGAGATGGACTTATTTTTTCATGCATTAAATGACTTTCTATTATAATAGAGCCAGTTTATATTAAGATTCCACCACAGGGGTTTGTTTTTTAATTTGGCATTGTATTTGTTTCTGATGAGGACTGAAGCTTTTTGGCAACTGCTTAAATGGGATTAAAGATGAGGCATTTCTATATTCTTAAATATATTATGGGTTACGAATGTGTGTGCAATTATTTGCAGGTTAGGTTAAGTGTCAGGTATGGGAATAGAATTGGTGTTTTTAAGTTTGAGGAGGTAAGGGTTAGGATAAGGGTTAGGTATGGAGATGGATATAGTGTTGTGCATGTGTGTTGATGTGGGAAGTGTATGTGTGTGTGTGTGTGTGTGTGTGTGTGTGTGTGTGTGTGTGTGTGTGTGTGTGTGTGTGTGTGTGTGTGTGTCTGTGAGCTTGTCTTATGTAGTGGTAGTATCACAGAAAAGGTTTTCTAAGGAAAGATGCAGGGTTAGGGTGAGGATTATGGTTAAGGTTAGCAAACAATAGTAAGGTGTTACAGGGTGGTGAATCCTGTCCCTACCCACATTATTAATGCCTGATAGCCCATCAATCTAATCTTAACCCTGCATCTTACCTTAGAAAAAACCCTTCTGTAACACTATCACTATTCAAACAGATTTGGTGTGAATGTAATTGTGTTTTTTTTCTGATAAGAACAAAAAAGGAGAGTGTTTTCTTTTTGCAGTCTTTTTTTTTTCTTTTTCAGTATATCTGCTTTTCAATAACTGAATTTTGATATGTATGAATCCGCCAGGAATGAATGCTTTTGTAGTTTGTTCAGTTACCATGAATCCATACATATTCTTTTATGGATTCTGTCGCTTTTGTGTTAGGACACAAATAAATGAATCTTCATGGGTTTTGTTCAAGCGGCTTTATTATATACAATCGCATTACTGTTGTTGACTATAATTTAAGCAACTTATATACAATTAATGACTATGATCATGCATGCTCACTCCTTAGCTGCTCCTTCAAAATGGCACAAAGGTTGTGCATGTGTGCGTATTATATACTTGCATTGACAGCCTCACATGCTTCTTAAACATATAAGCACACACTCTTTACACTCTGATCTACAGCATCACTCTTTGAGAAATAGGCCGTACAATTGTTATGTGACTGTTTGGCATGCAGAAATCACAGGTAATCTATAGGCATGCATTATACAATATAAAACATATAGGTATGTACAATTACTTCCACATTGCTGCGTATTTCACACTTGGTTTAGAAACTCGTTCATATCATGTGACATAAAACTGGGAATTAGATTTAGCAACTGGGACCATTTATGCAAAATGGTTGACCTGTGGAAAGTTTGAATCACTTTCTGGAACAGAATCAGACTTTTGAACACATTCTGGTCTGGAAACAGTGTCTGGCTCACTCTTCATTGTAGATCTTGCATCACAGATACAATGTTGTGATTACAATGATGATGGTTCTGCTACGGGAAGAAGATGTTTGCGATTCCTCCTATACTCCACTCCTTGGGAATTTACCATGTAAGATTGTGGCTTGGCACAGATGCTTGTAATCTATCCTATTCAATCAAAACCTTTTGTTGTCTGGATTTGTATTGTGTCTTCTTCCCTCAATAGATGAAATAATCTGCTCGATCTTTCATAACTAGATTTCTGGCTATTACACTTCTTAAACAATTGAGCCTTAATGGTTTTATTGTTCTTAGATTTAGGCTGCAACAAACTTGAAGAAGTAGGGAGCATAGTTCTAGTTTGCCTGGAAAATAGTCTTTGAGCAGGTGAGCCAAGAATATCATCATGGGGTATGTTTCTGAGATTAAGTAATTTGAAGAATACATTGGTATTGTCACACTTTGACCTTTCAAGTAATTGCTTGGCACTCTCTACTTCTTGTTCAGCTAGACCATTTGACTGTGGATATTCAGGACTACTAGTGACATGTACAAAGTCCCATTCTTCTGCAAATCTCTGAAACAACTGGCTAGTAATTCTGTACTATTGTCAGAAAAAAGGTTGTGTGGACTAACATGAACTAACGTTTCAACTTACAAATAGTAGTAGTTGAGGTTAAGTTTGGTAGTAGATCAATCTCAAACCAATTTGAATAAGAATCTACAAAAACTAAGTAGTGTTGATTGTTTTACTCAAATATATCAGTTGTTACAGTAGAACAGCAGTGGTTTTCCTTACAAATGCAGACTAGTACTATTGCATACTGAACAAGAAAAAAATACTCTATCAATGTCTTTCGATAATGAATGCCAAATTATCAATTCTCTTGCTCTTCTCTTAGTGGATGAGGATCCTGGGTGACCATGATGCAAAATCTGAATATATTCTTGTTGTAAGGAAGCAGATACAACAATTTTAGGACCTTTGAAAATAATGCCATCTTCCATCAACAATTCATCTTTGTAAGGAATATACACTTGCACCTCAGGTGATACACTAGATTGCTTTGACAGCCATCTGACATTAATATAGTGATTGCGCTTCTGTGAAACTGGATCAGTCTGAGTGAGATCTCTTAACTCATCATGTCTAGTGGTGGAAAAATTATGCACTGACATCAAATCAGAATCAAAAGTCTCTGCATCAAGCTGTTCTGTTGTATTTCTAGGAGATCTGGATAATAAAGTATCAGCCAGATAGAGCAATTTGCCTTTAGTGTAGACCAGTTTGAAATTGTACTTTTGTAATTTTAGCATCATTATTTGTAATCTCACTGGAGCTGAATGCATAGGCTTTCATTCTTAAACTATCTTTGAGACCGAATAAAGAATGCACTGGTGTTTACACTATCAGACTATGTAGAATAACAAGTTGTAACAGTTCTTGGCCAAATAACATGGAAGTATCACTGAACCTTTGGTTTAAAATTCTTCACCTCCATAAGTAACAAATCTGGCACTACTGGTGACATTGAGTTGTTTGTTAGTTCTCACTTTTGCAAATGTGTCTGCTGATATAACATTACACTTTGACCCAGTGTCTGCTTTGAGCTGTGTGGATCTTCCATTAATCCAGACAGTACAAAACACTTCATTTCTTGTTAATAAGTTTACTGCATCAAGTCTTTCACCAAGCACTGATACACCATCTACATAGAAGGCTGACTGTTTCGGCTTTACTTGATCAACTTGCTTTGTTGTGTGACCTTTCTTTACAACTGCATGAGGTTTACTCGATTTACAAACTTTTGGAAATTATTCCATTTTTTACACTTCCGACATTGCTGACCAAATGCTAAACACTTCTTTCTTTTAGACCCACGATTCACACCACAATTATGGCAGTTAACAATAAAGCTAGATTTGGGTTTTACTGATTCATGTTTATGTTGCACTGAGCTGGCACTGGAGCTTGCACTTTTCCTGGAACTTTCTAGAAAACCTTGTGGCTTGCTTTTTTAATCTTGTAGTTGCCACGTGCTTAGGCCTGTTCTTGTTTGCCACGTATTACATACTGTCTACATTTGCTCTGGAGCCAACTGAACCCATGCTTTTATCACTCGCAAGCATACTTGTATGTTTTTCTGTCACCTCATGGATTTGAGAAATCTGTGTGACTTTACTCAACATTAAATCACAGTCACAAAGTAAAATCTTTTTCACAGCAGCACTATTAATACCACATACAAGCCTGTCCTTTATCAGCTCATCATTCAGATCACCAAACTGACACATTTTAGCTCCATTTCAGTTATATAAGCTGCAAATGTTTCCCCTGGTTTCTGATCTGTTGTGTAAAACAAATGCCTCTCTAACGTAACATCAGTCTGAGGGTTGCACATCTCTGTGAACTTGCACGCTGGGGGTCTTCCCTTGATTCAGCTGGTACAACAATATGGTGGTCTGCACCTTCTCTTTTATACACTGCTGGTGCATACATAAATTAATGTACTCTTTCTATGGCCTCTGACCCTACTAGGTTTAGCAAAATGAATGCCCTGGTGTGTGCATCTCTATCTGCATGAGCTGCTTCTATGAAAATATCATACTCTTGCTCAAATAATCTCCAGTTCTCTGCAACATTCTGATCAAACGTAAGTGGTAGAAGTTTTTGAAATCCATCTGCCATATTAACACATATCAGCAAAGGGGTTTTTTGAGTAAGCATGAATGTACACACATACACATATGCATACATTTTCTGGCATAAACAGAACTTGTCCAATGCCTTCATGCTCTGAACTTAGACATTCATTGGGCCTATCAGAATTATGTGAATGAACAAACTCATAGTGCTTTTTAATAACTGGACTTTCTGAAATAACTTTTCAGGCTTTTCGATGCTTTTGGAATTTTATCAGTAAAGGCAGAATGCTAAAGTACTACACCATCACTTGTTATACTTTTGGAATGTTATCGGTAAAAGCAGAAATGTTATGGTTATTTACCATCACTTGTTAAAGTAAACAAAGAAATAATCAAGAACTTTACGATGTGACTGATTACCTCATGGTCACTGTAATACTCTTGTAATATCATCTACTGCACAAAAACACCTTTTATCAGTGCAAGAAACATGTCAAGCAACTATACTTCTTTTTCTTTCAGCATTTCCCGGTTAGGGATTGCCACAGCAGATCAGCTGTCTGCTCATGATTGGCATTGGAGTTTTACAGTGTCGAGTTGCCAGCCCAGTGCCGAACCTTCCACAGAAGGCACACACATGCACGCACTCACACCTAGGGCCTATTTAGAGAGTCCAATCCACCTACAGCATGTTTTTGGGATGTGGGAGGAAACCAGAGTACCCGGAAGAAACCCACAGGACCACAGGGAGGACATGCAGACTCCGCACAGAAGGCACCCCAGTCGAGGATCAAACTGGAGAACTTCTTGCTGTGAGTTGATGTCAAGCAACTATACAATGTGAAAAAATCGAACATCTGTTGCCTAAAACTCAATAATTTTTGAAGTAGCTGCACTTTGAGAATAACTGCATACAGCACACTGAAATGTCCCTAAAATGGTGGTATCTTGCAAGACAACTTTGCAAATAGACACGCCGAGCACAAGAAATTTTTTCAAAATAGCTATACTTTGACTGGATTGCATGAAATAGTTGCACTTTGCACACAATGAACTCTTCGAAATACATTCACAGTAATAAGCACACTGTAAGCACTTTTAGTCACTGTGAGATACTTAGAATAACTTTAGTTATGCCCTTGATACAATATGAAATCATAGTTATGCCCTAACACAGCACTTGTCTTGCTTTATTTTTGCTTAATGTGCCCTTTTCTTCTTTTTTTCTTATTATATTTGTTTTGCTCATTTAAGCCCTTTTCATGCCCAATGTACTTTTCTTGTGCTCGTTTTACTCTAAACATGCCCAACTTTGCCTCACACACACTTGTTATGCTTTAAACATACTAGTTTTCTGCTTTACTGTTAATTGTTTCATGAAATACTTTTATCTTAAACATTTTCTTTAGTTAACAAACTTTTCTTACTTTCTGCTTGCCTGATAATGCGATTTGTGCCCTTGTAAGGCCTCTTTATTGTCTTTCGCATCAAGTAAATCATTTGTTTTATTTCTCATTACCTTTAATGTTTATCTGGTTGTGTTTGTGCTCTTTTCTCTTGGTTTTACCTTCGCTGTCATCTTTACATCTCATGGCTCCGAATATTCTTCTCTCTTCCATCCTGGTTCTGACACCATGTCACTTTCGTGTTAGGACACAAATAAACAAATCTGTGGGTTCTCTTCAAGTGGCTTTATTATTACAAACACATTACTGTTGTTGACTATAGACAGTAATTTAAGTAACTTATATACAATTAATGACTATGATCGTGCATGCTCACTCCCTAGCTGCTCCTTCAAAACGGCACTAAGGTCGTGCACTTGTGTGCGTTATATATGTGTACATGCAGCCTCAAATGCTTCTTAAAGATATAAGTACACACACTTTATGCTCTGATCTACATATTCTATTTAATCGGTGCAAACTATCACTTTATCTTATCCCAAGTGGTCTAAAAAGATTATGATTTTTTGATCACTGGTATTATTTTTCCTCATTGATTTTTTAAATAATATATATATATATATATATATATATATATATATATATATATATATATATATATATATATCTTTAGAGTGTTGACTGTGCAAGCTGTTTGTTCATTTCCAGTGTTTTATCCTTTCTTTCACTGTAGTGTGTGTGTGTGTGTGTGTGTGTGTGTGTGTGTGTGTGTGTGGGTTCACTTTATAATTTTGAAATACTGAAATCCAGAAATTCTGTATCTCGAAATTATAAAGTCGAGTGCTGAAAATAGTGAAAGTGCATACAAAATAGCGAATCCGAATTCACGGTTATGGCTTTGCATGCGGTGTTGTGACTGGATGGTGTTTCGTGTTGTGTATGGATTTAGGTGTAATTTTAGTGTTTTGTTAGGGTTTTGTATGGGAGTTTGAGTGTAAGTGAATGTGTTTGTTAGTTGCACGTGTGGGTTAGGGTAGGCGGGTGAAAGTATGGGTTTGTAAGTGTTGGATGTCTTGGTGTTTGTATATTTAAGATGTTTGTGTGTGTGTGCGAGGGGCTGTAGAATGTGTGGGTGTGAGTTTCCTGACTGTGTGTGTTTGTGTGATCTTGGAATTGGTATATATAAGTAGGGGGTGGGTGTCACAGCCCCCCACATGGTGGTGAAGGGAGGGGCTTGCGCCCTTGCTTATATGTAGTGTAGGTTTATTTATTTGTGTTTTTGTGTTTGTGTTTTGTTTGTTGTGGTTTGGGTTGGATGATGTATGTGTTGTGTGGTGTATGGTCTGTTTCTGTTTTTGATTTTGTGTTTCGTGATTGTGTAGTTTTGGGATTTAGGCCATTCGACTTTATGGTTTCAAAATACTGAAATTCGGGATTTCAATATTTCAAAATTCTTAAGTGAATCCATATATATATATATATATATATATATATATATATATATATATATGCAAGCTTCTGCTAAATGCTCATTCCTCCTTATATGTAAAATTCCATTTGGAAGTCATTGGTTCCTGCTACTTAATTGATTTTTCTTTTCTAATCTAGTTCTACCTCTTTGTCTAAACTCTCTCTCTCAATATTACTTTTAGCTTCCTTTGATTATATGCCTGAAGGTCCCTGCCTGTTAGTCATTTAACCTATCATAGTATTGCCTCATCATTTATGTTATTCTGTTATCTCCTCTTTATGTTGTCCTTTTCATCTTTAATTTCCCAGTAGTAATGCTTTCTTTCTATTGCCTAAACATGGTCATTATCCACTTATGATCTTTCTCTCTGATGTTATCAGTAAAAACGTTCTCATCTTCTCAGCCACTGCCTAGGTGACATGCAGGAGCATAATTTCTGCCATAATCTTTTCTATTGTCACTGTGTTCCTGCCTCTCCTCTTACTACGGTACTTCCCTTAGTGGATTTGTTTTAGCTACTTCCCCTTTTTATGGTGTACCCCTAACTTCCCTTGTTTTTATTTTTCCTCTTTTCCATTGTTTCCTATTGGTCAATAAGTTGCATCCTTAGCATGTGCTTGCCCAATATGTTCCCTTCTAAACGATTATGTACACACGAATGTAGCTTTCTTTTATCTTTGTCATCACCCTGTTTGTCATGTCACCATTGCCATTGCTTCATTTTCTCTTCAGGCTTTGTGATTTGGATTATCGCTAAATGATTTTTAGATCTGACAGATTCAACTTTAATATTGCTATAGCCAGTCTTCTATGTATTTGGTAGTCAGTATATTAAATCTATTCTGTTTGCTTATTTATTTAGATCCTAGAGAATGGAACACTGACCTTGTCTAAGTTTGCAACTCAAACACTCCAGACATGTATTTCTATTCATCCTGATTACTTCCTGACAGTATCGATTGTACTCCCTCCTGCCAAATAGCCTGTCCTTTGCTTTATCTAAGATCATCTAAGATCAGAATAAAATCAGCAAACAGTGAAACAGTAATGCCATTTCAGTTCCACATGTAGGTCCCTCCCATGTTTTGAGCACATCCATATAGAACTTCTTGGTATCCTGATTGGGTGAATCACTATTTCATATTGCCTACTTCCTGCCATTCAGTTTTCCATTGCATAGTACCCGTCTAGCCTAACAGCTTTGCTGGCAACTCAGTAGTATTATCCCAAACAGAAACCTTTGATCTAACAATTAATTCCTCACCTCTATGCAAAAAAATCATACAATTCATAAGGGGCTCTCAAACTATGCCTTTGAATTCTGCAACAGTATTGTTACAAGCCTTAGACAGATGTCCAACATCCCCTGCTTCATATTTTCTCTAAAATCTTCCTTTGTAAAGTCTTTCCTCTACTCCTTCCATTATGATGCTTGCTCAAACTAAATCTTGTTTCCAGGTCTGTCCTCAGAGGAAATCTCATTTACTAAATGCAGAAAGTTGTTTATACTCTACACTATTAAATGTGCAAGCAATACTTGTTGATCATCAAATATACTACACTTTATAGGTTAATCTAAGCATGTATAACCTTACTGGATTGCTGAATGTATCAAACATATGTAAAAGTTAATAGTTAAGTGTAATGTTCATATTCTGCCTTCATACCGGATTGTATCCTCACATAACTGCACTGATTATGTTCAACTACCATGTTACAGAAAATATTATTGATTTAATATTTCTCAGTCCTGTCATGTTATTACTGCACACATTATATTGTTGTGTTCATCTACTAATTTATGTATTTTTCTTTTTTGACTAGCGAATTGAACTGATCTTGAGACCATTCTCAGACATGACCCATATGAACAAGCATAAAATAATACAGAGCTGCGAAAGATAACATAAAATTACAGAAATTATACAATAGAACAGATCTAGAAAAGATTGTGAGAAGGAAAGTCAGAACTTCATAATTATGTTATACATTTAGCAAAGTTGTTAGTTACTGAGTGGATACATTAACTACAGATGTTACAAGTGATACTTCAGACAAGTTTGCATGAGTTAAAGTTTAAATTTTCATTCTCAGCCAAACATGGAAATCGGTCAGCATTGATCAGTGCAGTACTCTGGCAAACAACTACAAATAAGTAAATAAATTATAATTGGAAGAGTTTTTTTTTTTTTTTTTTACTGAAGTAAGGTTCAAATACCTAGCCCAGCATTCATATAAGAATGTACTCTTATCTGAAATATAAAATCAAATAGTTATGGCTATCTATATCTGTCTATGTACGTACAGTGGAATGAAGTCTTACTTACAGATGTAAAAGTCGGATTGTATATTTTAGAGAAAAAGGGGAAGAAATGATTTACAGGTGATGAAAATTGTGCATAGTTACCCTTTGCCTTGCATTCATGTGTATTTATATGCATCCTACAGGTATCATATCAATCATTTTCTAAATCATGAGTAATCAGCCAAGTTTCTGAGCTTGCATGGAACATGGTTCATTTGACTTGATTATTTTAATGAAGTTCTTTTTGCTGGTAGCCCGTGTTTAAGCCGAGTCTTTGTGAATATTGAGTGCATTGGGGAAGTTTTTGATTTGTAACTTGTTTCCAAGAGCCGGGAAATGGCTATAAAGTATTTTAAATGTAAATTTGGCTAAGAGGAAAATGGAGGAGACAGTCATTAGTAGGCAGTTGTCTTTTTGTAGTGTTAAGTAGCAGTGCCTTAGTTGTGGTGAAAGGTTGTTGAATCAACAAATTCGGTTAATATTTGCTTGAATTCTGTTAGTGTTACAGACAGACTAGACAGACATAATTGGCATGGCATACTGAAGTTCAGGTATAAAAAATATTTCAGTAAGAATTAGTCTTGCCTCCTGTCCAAGGTAATTGGAGGAAGCATATGTTGCTTTCACTTGAGCACTTACTTTAGTGATGATTACATCTGAATGGGTTTTCAATAAGAAAGTTGGGTCTCAGGTTAGGCCAATGGATTTATATTTCTTTACTATAGCAATAAGGCCTGTATCTGGTGTTAGGACTGAAGGGGGGCAGCTTCTTTGTTATGTGGCAAAAAAATCATGGTGGCAGTTTTGAAGACATTTTAGTTTACTTTTGTTTATTGCAAAACAGGGCAAACTGAGAGAAAAAAACTCATGAATACAAACAAAAATACAAATTGGTAAATACTATTAATACTCCAGCTCTAAAATCTTACATTACATACAAATTAAAAGTAAAACTCAGTTATCCTCAGCAAACCTAAATTATTACAATAATGTGGCAATATAAATACTAACCTTGGGCCAGCTCATTTCAATTCTCCTACTCTCCTCTCACCAAAACATAATATCTCCATAACAGACTCAAAATTATAAAGATTCAGAACTTATAATACAGTTAAAGATATAATAAGCATTAGAAGTATTTCCTACAAGCTTCATTGTTTTTACTATTAGGTATTCCTCAACTTAACAGGTATTGCCACACTAAATGAGACTTGGATAAAACCACATATGAAAGACAAACACTTTATTCCACCACCACTATCATATGACTAGATAGACCAACTAATAATTGTGGTGGATTTCAATCATCAACCACAATAACTTGCAGCTGTTCACATGCTCACATCAAATACCTAGTTCAATGGCACTGAAATATTCATATCCTTCTTAAAGTAAATCACCCACAACAGCATTTGATTCATAGCACTATATGTTCCACGAGACAATAACATATCCACTGCTGAAGGCATCCTGGGCATCAGCTCATATTCTTCCTGAAGTTTACATTGCAACTGACAGTAACATTAAATAGAAAACTACTGACCATAACTACTGACCATCTTCAGTTAATCATTCACTTTCACTCAACTCATTAACCTGCCTGTCTGGTGTAACAAGCCCACAAATTCTTCCTGTATGCTAGACTGGATCCTAACTTCTCATCCTATCAATATAAGTAAATCTGGTTTCCTACCATGTACTCTTACTAATCATCAATCAACACATGTAATTAAGTTGTAACCCCACACTCAAAAAGCTCATCACTTATTTCCACAATAAAACACATAAACTGGAAATCTTTAAAATGCAAACCACTTGATATAGCTGTCAAAGACCTTAATGCAAACTTCAATTTTCATAGGACTACTCAGTGGGTAAGCTCCACTAAGAAATAAATATGCCAGAGTCAATCAGTCATTCCAGCCCATGATCTACACACACACACACACACACACACACACACACACACACACACACACACACACACACACACACACACAAAATAAATAAATAAACATGCGAAAAAAGAGACAAAACCTGGAAAGCATGTCTCACAGCTAAAACCTTACATTACTACCAGTGATATCGAAATGTAACCTTTCAAAATCAGGTAAAAAAACACTTTCACTTTAATCTTCAGAAAACTAACAAAACACCACCCCCAAAAAATAATTTTTAACAATAAATATCTCAAACTTCAGGTAAGGCATCTCAACCCTTCTCCAACAGATGCTGGTGAAACTATAGCCTGCAAATACAATCCTGACTTCATTCAAGCAGCACCTTCCATACTCAAGGACCATTTCATTGGCTCTCATTCTCAACCCATATCTTTACAGCAAAATACAAATAAATATTTTTGTTAAAAATATGTTTCAGTTTCAGCTAACACCAGATCTATTTAAACTAAGACCATCTACCCTAGCAGTGGATACCAGTGCTTTGGCTTATGCAGTCTCAGTCCTAATAAATAGATATGTATAGCAATCTATATGTTACACCTATCAAAATAATCTTACATCCTGTCCCTTTTCAAAGGAAGGCTTTCCATGGAACAGACTAACTTATCAACCAGCTACCATACTTCTTCCACTCTGCAATATTTTTGAAAAACTGCATATGCACATAGCTCCTTCAACATCTCTTAGATAATAACACACTTTCCCCGACACAGTACAGCTTCCAACCAAAATGCAAACACTGCATTACTTAGTTTCCATAATAACATCAGCCACACTAGATACAAGGACAATTTATTATCTACTTTATTCCTAGATCTGTCCAAAGTATTTGATATCATTTCCTACCACAAAATTACTGATATAATCACTAACCTAGGACTCCCAGTTACTACTATCACCTGTTTCAATAGCTATCTCTCCAAAAGAAGACTAACAGTTAAATGATATAGTTCCTACTTCTTCTTCCAACCAATCATCATTGGCATTCCTCAAGGCTTTATACTTGGTCTTCTACTGTTTAGCACATTTATTAATGACCTTTCCACTGCCATCAAAAGGCTTCTTCAATTGGTAAGCTGATAATTGTACCTTGATATGCTCTGCCCCTACTAAACATGAGCCTCAACTTATGACTCAAACAAAAACCTTCAGTTCAATTGAAACCTGGGTGGACAAGTCAAAAGTGCTACTCACCATATACTGTGTACATCTAAGGCATATTCAGACAACAAAAATCTCTTTACCATTGTGTATGTCAATAAGATTTAGATTGAAAGACAGAAATCCAAAAAGGGCAACTATAATCCCCACTGAAGTTGACGAATGCTTATTCAAGCCAAAAAATTGATCTCGATCCAGGTGTAGTTAAAGTGCAAAACAGGCCAGCTAAAATCCACACTGAAGTAGAGGAATGCTTATTCAAGCCAATAAATTGATCCAGAAGTAGTCCAAGTGCAAAACACAGCTTTGTTAAATCCACATAAAACAGATAAGTGCTTTCATCCCAGAAGACGAGAACTTCTACAGATACAATAAGATTATTATCTATCACACTCTGAACTCATTCACTTATCCAATCCACCTTAACTCTAAACTTTATCATTTTCTGTTAACTATTGCAGTTTCTCTTATCCTACCCTTCTATACTCTGTTCTGTTCCAATTGCTTACTAATCTGCTTTCACCCCACTCTCTAATTAATTCACTAACACATTCCATTGACCACCACTATTCCACACATCCTTCTGTCTCTACACCTTCTTTGTCCCTTTCTTTTCTCTCTTACTACCTATGTCTCTGCTGTTGCATTCCATTATTACCATGTTTTAAAATATTCTACGCATTTCCTACCAGCTGAACCTTCTCTTGTCTTTCCTGACCATGTTATATTAACTTCACCTAACTCTCTTTCTTCACCTTCAGTATTCTTCTTCATCTACTTCTTTCACCCTCCCACTATAACCCCTTCTAATACTCAGATCCATCGTATAATCATTCACTGCTATCATGTTCTGAATCTTATACCACACCCTTTTCTTCACTTCACAATTGAAATAAATATACTTTCTTGCACAATCTTGTAACTGCATGAATGTAAATCCTTTGATATTGAGTTTTGACGTCTGATTTTTACATTTACCTAAATCTTGAAACTGTTGTGTTTACTTCCTCCCTCATGTTCATAGGTTCTTAGGTAAGTACTAGGCTAGGTGCCCTTATGGGCCATTTTACACCTAGCCATTGTCCCATTTTGTGCTCAAAATAACCTATTCCATTTGGTTATAGATTGGCCACCCATAGTCAATAATTATATATTGCCCCGAATGAGCACAACTGGGATCATACCATAGGTAATTTGAGGGGACCCATGCCAAATCATTTTGTTAATGTTGCAGAAGAGGTTTAGATCCCTAGACTGAGTACTTGTGATGCCATTTGATTGGTTGATGTACAGAAAATCCATCAGTAGTGCATTGGAGGATACCTTGTATGTCAGACACAAGTCACTTCTTAGCAGTTTGTTCAATACCAAGTATTGTGACAGGGCTTTGAGTCAGTCCATGTAGAACATGTTGTTTAAGCCTTGTATCCTTTTGGTGAAGTATCACTGTCGGTTTTCCAGGTGTTCTATGTGTTTGGACAGATACATGCCAAAGTGGGCATTGTATTCATTAATTGACCTAATGGGGGCTGAGTAAAGGGGGAATGCCATCCCTGGATCTAGACATAGTCATTTTGTTTATAAACTGTGCAACATAGAAAGACTTTCTTACAATAATAGGAGCAGGTTGGTCAAAAATTTGTTGAAAAGTTATTTGGTCAAATGTATTGTGTTTCTGTATTTCGAATTTGTGTTACAAAGTCTATTTCTCGTTTATATTCTAAGTCTTATAGTTAGTACTGTATGGAGCTTTTTTCCTTGAGCTTCAACTGAAAAGGTTTCACTTGTTGCCCAGTTGAACTTTTACAGTAAACAGAATAGAAATAAATAAAACATAACTAAAACAACTACAGCAAGTCCTGAACTGTTTACATGCGGAACATGTGACACATTGCAATTTTTGGTGAGCCATTGACAGAATTCTGTCTTCTCGCTCCTCCTCTCCAGTTCTGTTGCTTTGTATTCAAGTTCTGCCTGGGAAGATTCCTGTTGTTCCACTGATTGTTCTGAATGGAGTATTGGTTCCTGAATCCTGATCCTTTATGATTTCTGGAGAACTGCAGTATTACCATGTCCTAAAAGATCATCCTTGTTTTCCTCCTCCAACAAATTATCCATCGCATCCTGTCTCAAGTTGGTTTGCTTATCACCCGATGCATGAGCATTAGCATTGACACTGAATCTTCTACCCCAAGCTTGTGATGGTGAGGATAGGGGTGGGGGGTGGCTTATGCCTTCTTTTCTTTATATTCATGTCTATCCCTGTCTTGTTTCTTAACTTTACAGGAATTAATATTGTGGATCTGTTTGTCAATGCTCTTGAAAATGCAGATGTGTTCATACCTGAATGGTTCACATTACACATCATGAATGATTGAATTATTCACGATTTCTAGATCTGCCATGAATTTATCAGTTAATTTATTATTAAATCTTACAATCATATCCATATACTCAATCCATGTCTATCAAACATATTCAAGAGTTTATGATGTAAATCAGCATTAGGTATGAGTCCAGTCAGGAAGCTCCACATACATAGGCCTTTAAGTGCTACATGGCCCTTCATACATTCTTTAAAATACACATTATATAGCTGTACGTTTTTGCTTTCAGTAATTTATAGTCCAGTTTGGCTATTTTTTCTTCAAAATTGTCATCCATCCCACCTGAGATTCCAGAAATAATACTTCAGAATGTAACCAGTCACCTAGTAAAGGGGGGCTGAGACAAAACCTGCCCCCATGGTAAGAAGAACTGGAAGATTCATTAATAATGTTCAAAGGTAACATAATTGAAGTTTTAGATCTATTTGATAGTCCAGTGTTGTTAGACGCTGAATAAAAGTGAGCAGAATTTAAGTCCAAATTCCTGGAGGCACCAGAAAGTTCATTCTGTGTTGGTGATACTGTATCTGTATTGAAACAAACATGTTTAAGATTATCCACCTTCTGTGAGGGTTGTTGGATGAGTAGAGTCAAATCCCCCACAGTTTGTGTTGTCCGCAAGTCCAACTCACAGGGAGAAATTTGTAAAGAGCAGAATTTAAGTCCAAGTTCCTGGAGGCACCAGGAAATTCATCCTGTGTTGGTGATACTGTAACTGTATTGAAACGAGCTGCTGTAAGATTATCCACTTTCTGTGAGAGTTGTTGGATGAGTAAAGTCAAATCACCCACAGTTCATGTTGTCCACAAGTCCAACACACAGGGAGAAATTTGTAAAGAGCAGAATTTAAATCCAAGATCCTGGAGGCACCAAGAAGGTCATTCTGTGTTGGCGATACTGTAACTGTATTGAAACAAGCTGCTGTAAGATTATCCACCTTCTGTGAGAGTTGTTGGATGAGTAAAGTCAAATCACCCACAGTTTATGTTGTCTGCAACTCCAACTCACAGGGAGAAATTTGTAAAGAAGATGAAGTTGGTGTTCCAGTAGCCATAATGCAAAATAAACCAGACAAAAAGCAAACTGAAGAAATACAGGTAAAACACAAATGGAGGCCCAAGGAAAGAAACTGCTGTAGATTCCAGAAGCCCTTTAAAATAAAGACATGTTTAAAAACAATGAGAGATAAGGGCTTTCATTCAAAAAATTACATGGACTTCATCAGATAACAATGCTGGAAGTGTATACTCATTTTAAGGCTTTTGTATTCAATCACATTACTGCCAAGCCCCCAGGAACTGAAACATCATCTTAAAGGAGCCACTGCAAAGAAATTCACAGTGCATAGCACTGAGTCAATACTTCTTCTTTCTGCTTTTCCCAGTTAGGGGTCACCACAGTGGATCACCTGTCCGCTCATGATTGGCAGTGAAGTTTTTATGGTGTCGAGTTGCCAGCCCAGCGCTCAACCTTCCACAGAAGGCACACACATGCACGCAGTCACACCTAGGGCCAATTTAGAGTGTCCAATCAACCTACAGCATGTCTTTGGGATGTGTGAGGAAACCGGAGCACCCAGAGGAAAACCACGTGACTACAGAGGAGGACATGCAGACTCCGCACAGAAGGCACCCCAGCCGAGGATCGAACCGGAAAACCTCTTGCTGTGAGGTTACAACACTAACCGCTTCACCACCATGGCCACTGCACTGAGTCAATACTATTTACAAAAATTGCAGCAAAGAATAAAATATGGAAAATAGAAACAGAATGCGTATACCATAAACTAAACTAAAAAAAAAAAACAAAAAACAAAGGCAAAATTATGTAAATATATGCCTTATATTTAGGGCTCAACTTTCAATTAGTTCTAACTTAAGCAAACATGCTACTGAAACATGTTCATTGAGTCATTACTGCATCTATTCTAACCACAGTTAACACCGTGACGAATTCCACTGGTGATTTTACTATCTATAATTTTTCATTTCTTAACATCAGTGCTTACCATGTGGATTTATTAGCTCAAAGGCTAAGCTTTGTACCTAACAGGCATATAGATGTTGCAAATACACACATCGATCTTAAGGAATATTCCAGAAAATTAAATTTCATGGTGATGTTTCAAAATGTGGGATCAGCCATGCAACCATTAAGTATATCCAGCACTTATAATCCACAGGTTTACCCTGTCATTAATTATTTTAAAAAAAATCAGTGAGGTGGATACATAATTTGGCATGCTTGGATCAAAAGATAAGAAAACATACTTTAACAATCATCTTTCTAGAGAAGAAACAATGAGATTAAATGATTTACGAAGCAACAAAGAAATCAGGACCATGCAACCTGATAAAGGGGGTGGGTTTTTCATGATGAATAAGTGTGACTATAATATGAAATTATAGTCCATTTTTGCATTTGACACCTACAAGGAGGTATATGTGAATGAGTGCAATGTTGCATACAATAGGATAAAGAGAAATCTCAATAACTTATTTATTGACCAACAAATTTTAATTGATGACTATAACTATCTAAATGTGATACATCCTAACATCCCCCATATGTTTGGTTTGTCTAAGATACATAAAAATGCAGAACAACCACAAATGTGATCAATTGTTGATGGCTGTGGTTCTATCACCCATGCCTTGGCCAAATTCTTGGACACCAGATTAAAAAGTTTGGTCACCCAGGAGCCACATGTTTGCCATGATTTGTGGAAATCTTTACAAAAAATGAATGACCTTACCTTTAAAGACATGTATATCTTTATTACTGTGGATGTCAAAGACTTAAGACTTATATTCGGTCATTCCCATGACTGGAATGGTTTTCTGAATTTTTGTTGTTGAAAAATATACCACAAGACCAAATTAATGTCTATGTCAATTTATTGGAGATTGTGCTGAAAAATAATTTTGTTAAATCTGGAGGTGACTTGTTCTTGCAACAAGCAGGGGTAGCCATGGTACAGCATATGGGAGTCTTTTTGCCAACATTATCTTAATACAATGGGAGAAAAGGTGTTTATTTAACTCTCCTTTTTTTGTATCATGCAGATTCTACACATGCTTTTTGGATGATATTTTTATCCTGTGGGATGGTAAAATTCATGACATCCCCCATTTTTGTCATATATTAATCAAACAACACAGTTTCTTGTGTTCACCCATTATAGTAATGCTATAGATATAGCTTATCAGGATATATGGTTGGCAAATGACAATACAAACAGAAGATTCACCTCCAAAATCTACAGGAAACCCATGTATTCAAACAGTTTTCTCCATTTTGATAGTTTGCACACTATAACACAGAAAAAGGCAGTAATCAAGGGCCAGTTTGTGAGCCAGCCCAAATCATTACAGAAGATGCTGCCTTTTGGGATGAGTGCATACTGCTGAAGAACACTTTTTTTAAAATGTGACTATCCCACAAAATTTGTCAACAACTTGATACTAGAAGTGACATATAAACATGAGTCTCATCATTCTGTGCCAATTTTGGGAGGCCCTTGTGTGACTGACATCAGAAGTGAGGAAGTCTTAGATGGTGTGGGTACTATATCAATGCCACCCATGACTGAGACTATGAAAACCATCACAGACACCTTCAGGAAGTCTTTTATTACAACTCATTCTACTGAAGGTTTCTCCATGAAATCTATCATGGAAAAAAAAAATGGTGTCTTCTCCTACAACAGGATGCCATTCATGATTATGTGGGGCCAGGTTCACAAGTGGTATGCAAAAAGGACATGAATTTGAAAACAATATTAAAACACAGGTGGTCCAAACCCCAACATAGACAAAACATTGAATTTATGGGGATGAAAACGTGTGGTTGTTGTCCCTACTGCCCCAATATTCTGGTGTGCCATGAAATTACATTGAACAACCAGGTGGTCACTATAAAAAACAGATTCAATTGTTGTATAGCAAAGGTGGTACATTGTTTTCTATTTATGTTCTGCCCTTGTTTCTACATAGGAAAAATGGAGAGATTGAGCGACAGAGTATACCAACATTTTTATGAAAGCAAAATAAGAAAAAAGACTAACGTCCTCTTACAAACACATAAAATGTTACCCACTCCATACATTAAAATGTTGCATTTTGGAACAGATGTCTTCTAAAAGTCATGAAAGTCCATGAACCTTATTACTTGAAAAATGTGAATTATATTGGCAGTTGCATTTGAATGCCAATAATTGACCTGGACTCAATGAACATGTTTCAGTAGCATGTTTGCTTAAGTTAAAAGCACTGGAAAGATGAGCCCTAAATATAAGGCATGTATTTACATACTTTTGCCTTTTTTTTTCATTTTATTTTATGGGGAATGCATTCTGTTTCTATTTTCTATATTTTATTCTTTGTTGCAATTTTTGTAAATAGTGCACTATGAATTTCTTTTCAGTGGTTCCTTTAAGATGATGTTTCATTTCCTGGGGGCTTGGTGGTCATGTGATTCAACACATAAGCTTTAAAATTAGTGTGTACTTCCAGCATTGTTATCTGATGAAATTCATGTATTTTTTTAAATGAAAGTGCTTTTGTCTCATTATTTTTAAACAAGTTTTTATTTTAAAAGGCTTCTGGATTAAAGTTCTTGTGGAATTTATCTACAGCAGTTTGTTTCCTTGAGACCTCCATTTGTGTTTAACCATAAACACATCCCTTATTTAGCTCCCTTATCATTCATGGATGGTGCAACATGTAAGTGTTCTGACCATTTCTAGGTTAGTTGTACTTAAAAATATAATGGCTAAAAATGTAATAGAAATGTATGGCTAGGCTTCTTAAGATCTTCATGGATCAATAACCTACTAAGTACAAATGAACCTATGACCCTATGAACTTAGTCAAAATACAGTGACAAGAATTTCACCACTGTAGAAAAAGAATTCTATACAGCACCAGCTTTTATCAGAATGATTTGAAACAATGGGAGTTTAAATATGCACTTGTCTGCCAACAGCAATAAAAATAATGCATAACTTACTGATGCATTACAAATGCAGTTAAAAATCTAAACTAGATTAAAAAATATATATGCTATAAAACATGGTCTACAATGAAGGACTGCTATAGCAATGACATTGACTTGCAATTAAAGGGGTCAAAGCATAGCAGTCTCAAAAGGTAGACATCAGGTATCTTCAGCAAAAATCTTTCTTGTTAATAAAGCTGCCAAAATTGTTACAAATTGTGAGATTTTCTTCCCAGGCTTCTGCTGAAAGAGGGCCAGTGGCTCAGTTGTACATCCCTGGTAAACAAATGTAAAATAAAATAAATAAAATTGACTTTGGTGTTTGGCATGGTTAGTGGCACTTGTGCTAAAATTCCTTTTTGAACATTTTCATTCTTTCCTATTATATTGTATCCACTGCCAAAAAAGGTCTCAAAACAATCTCGGAGGGTAATCTTATTTCCTTTTTCATTATTTTCTCGTGTACCAGATGGCTGTAAATTATTCCATCTTTTTCTGTTTTTAATTTTCAGAGATTTATCAGCACATTTCATTTTGTAACATGCTTGTCTAATGTATTAAGTTTACTGTCATGATCATTAGTACCAGATTCAAGATGGCTAACTTTAATAGTTGTAGCTGACATACCAGATTACAAATCCAGGCATTGGTCTTCTGCACTTTTCTTGAACTAGTGCAAGGTATTGTGCAGTACCTTAATAGCATTCACAGTATCAGTAATATTAATTTTCCCAACCATTTCCAAAGTAGTACAAAGTTCAATAACTTAATTGATTTTACTAGTTGATTCACAAACTAAAAGTCTGCATACCAAAGACTGTTCAATAACTTTGCAATTTGTCACAGACATAGCTTCTTTATTCACTGAAGTCTGGCAAGTGAGGTATTCAAATCTACAAGCTAATAGTCAAACATCTGAAGACTGAAGACAAAGTGATGCCTTTAATTTATACAAGGAAGTCTCACCTTTGTACTTATGACACAAACATTCAAATATTCCAGCAATTAATAAACATGTGGTGAACAATAACATATGGATGTTTGTAACTGCCTCTTACTGAGGAGTTTTAGGAGTGCAGGGCTAGGGATGATAGGTTTGATACAAACCCTTCCAATGCAAGTTTCTTTAATCCTAAAACAAAACCACGCTTTCTGCATTCCCTCAAGTGCATAAACCACACATTATGAAAGTCCACTCTTAATTTTTTTGTTAATAGTGTCCCACCTCTATTGTATATGTGACTTTCCAGTACTGTATCTTATTGTTTGATCACTATCACTGTACCATAGCATAAATCACCACCTTTAGACTTCCTCAAATATCAGCCTTTAATATTCTGTCCAGGTACTGGAAGTTAAGCATAGAATCCAGTAAAATCCAAAGTGAGGTTAGGATAATAGTTAGGATATTTGCTTTACAGACACAAGGTGCAGCTTTGACTCTCACATGGGGTAACTGGCTAAGCTTAAAATAGCCCACAAAGGCAGTTAGCCTAGTACTAATCTATGAACCTATGAAATCTTCAGTAAAATGTATAAATACACGCATTGTGGTTTAAACAGGAGCTAAAAAATTAGCATTCAACTAACATTTTTTTTCATTTTTTCTTCATGTTCTTCAGTTTTTCATCCATCTCCATTTCAACTCACACCCAGTCAGCTATCTTCCTCATTACAACTATAAGCTTATTTTCTTCTTGTAAGTCATTTAATCTTCTATCACACCTATTTCCCTTTTTCTGCTATCCACTCCCTCATCATAACCTTGCCCCCAATATAAAGGCCTCCCATGTATCACTGTAAGTCTTATAAAATTATATAATGTCCAGTATCATTCACAAGCATGTCCATAGCTTAAACATCAGACTACACATTTCAGTACATGGCTCTGGCCCATTGCGATTAATCAGAGTCCATCTTACATCACACCTTCTCATAAGCACTGTTGCTGTGCCACAGTTCCCATAAGAAATACATTTAATAGCATTATGAAGTTATAATTAGAATACTAAAAGGAGAAGCAACCCAACAAGACAGTAGTCAGCATTTTTCTTCCTCACAGTATCTGTTTCACAGGCTTGTTTTTTGGGTGGGCTTTCTTCTGTGTGGAATCCATTTGTACTTCTTCTTTTTGGGATAACTTTTCTGAGTGCACTGTTTCCTGTTACATATGAAAGACATGTTGTAGGGGAACTGGTAGTCTAGTAAGGTGTTGGCAGGTGTGTGCTTTCTGTGAGTGAGTGAGTGAGTGAGTGAGTGAGTGAGTGAGTGAGTGAGTGAGTGAGTGAGTGAGTGAGTGAGTGAGTGACTGACTGTCTGCATCCTGATATAGACTGTTGCATTGTCCAAGATTGGCTTCACTGCCAACATTGATCAAATTTTTCTTTTGACCCTCGACTGGATAAAAACAAAAATTTTGCTCCACTTCATAATTCATCTTCCCCTAAGCAGAAAGATCTAGGCAGGTATTTAATACCATCCTCCCCCAAACTATAACTGTGCCTTTTATTTTTCTGTCAGCTGTTCAAAATCTTCTGTCACTGGAATCATACATTGGAACCTCTACCTGCTGTTTCAAACAAAAAAAAGTATTATTCTATTAATGTGTTCTTTTCTAAAAGTGTTAGCAATAATTTTCTCACAGCTGTTTCCTTGATGATGGCTATACTGGCCAACTGAGTTATTCAAATCTTTAAAAATTCAAGAGTAATTCTAAACAGTTATATTGTCTCCTAACCAGTAAACCTGCCTATATGCCTATATTATACATACATACATATATGTGTATATATATATATATATATATATTTATGGTTCTAGGACGGAAGATCGACATGCAAAAGACCGACACCGACTTCACCGACACCGACACAGAAATAACCGACACTACAAACCACGGATATTTCACAGGTAAGGGGTTAAAATTCGCTAATCAAGCCTACCATGTTCAGGTAAGGTGGCAGTGTTATGCATGTGTGAAATTTAAACCCCTTACCTGAACATGGTAGGCTTGATTAGCGAATTTTAACCCCTTACCTGTGAAATGTCCGTGGTTTGTAGTGTCGGTTATTTCTGTGTCGGTGAAGTCGGTGTCGGTCTTTTGTGTGTCGATCTTCCGTCCTAGAACCATATATATATATATATATATATATATATATATATATATATATATATATATATATATATATATATATATGTATATATCCCAATTACAGCTTTCTTCAAAGCAAAATCATGATGTCCCACAAACTATATGGAAAGTCACAAAAATAAAAAGCAAGGCACAAGCAGACCACAATGTTATGCTGTGCACAAATAAAAGCCATGCAGGTGAAATCCACAACAGACTGCTGTAGCACAAGTAAAAGCTGTTTATTCTTTATAGTTAAAAACACAATCATATAAGTGCTTATATTTCTGTTAATTCAGAGACTTCTTCAGATAATAGAAAAAGTTAATGACCCATTTTTATATAAAACTAATCGATTGTAGCATCAGTTCTACGCCCCCTAATTAGTACAACATGCCGCCAGTTGTACTAATTAGGGGGCATTGAACTGATGTTACAATTGATTAGTTTTATATAAAAATGGGTCATTAACTTTTTCTGTTATCTGAAGAAGTCTCTATAACAGAGACAAAAGCGCTTATCTGATTGTGTTTTTAACTATAAAGAATAAACGGCTTTTACTTGTGCTACAGCAGTCTGTTGTGGATTTCACCTGCACGGTTTTATTTGTGCACAGCATAACATTGTGGTCCCTTGCTCTGCTTGTGCCTTGTTTTTTATTTTATCAAAATCATGATGTGCCAGATATTCCATGCATGTATCACTAACTTTCTTGCATATTCTATATGCGTGTTAGAGACAAGTTAATCTTTCATAGTGTTTTTAAACTTTTTAAAGCCTTATCCCTGTATAGATGTAAGGAGATTAATAAGTACTGGCAGTGTTAGAACTCTGGGCAGAGAGCTGGCAATAGCCCATTTTCAAACCAGAGGAATTACCTATGGTTAATTAGTTAGGATGAAAATGTGTGCCTTCATACAGTAATATTTCATACATTCCTCTCAGACATCCTCACCAATTAAATAACTGTACACAAGATATGTTTACTTGTCAGAAATTCTTATATTTTAAGTTTTAGACCTATGAGATAACCACAGCTTCATTTTCATCAGGGCACCATCCACTACACATAACATCTGACCACAATTTCCATTTGAGATAATTCCCTTTTTTGCACTGAGGTAACCTTCCCACTCATGTCTGCCTCTGTATTTGACTTGGAGACACCTTCCAATATTGCCAGCTTTTATGAAACATCTAGTACCACGCCTCTTAACCTCTTAGTGTAAAAATGTGGACAAAGCCTAAAATAATGGGGTATAAAGACCCATAAATAGGGAATATTGTTCTTATAAACTTAGGAAGTCACTAGAGTAACATGATTTGTATTAGGATGCATTTTCTGAAGGGCATGACTTCCAAAACTCAAGTGCATTTAGTGACTTCAGTCCTCAGTGACTTGCCAGAAAACTACACATTTTATGATGAACAGACCAAAAATATGCTCTAAAATCTGGACATTCTGTGAAATTCTGTATAGTTGATAGGTATGCCCCACATGCTTCCTTCCTTGGAAATGTCCATAAGGTATTTAGATGCTTCAGTATCCTCATGTAAATTCCAGGAACATGGGCCACACTGTATGCATAATTTCAGGCTGTATGTATAATTTCAGGCTGTTTATTGTGTGTCTACTGCATAGGTATTTTACTTAGCTGTTGAGTCAGCCATAGTTTGTATTCTCTGTCTGGACATTCTGGAACATAGACTCTTACTGTTCTGTCCACAAAGTCAGGCACTGTTTTAGACCGATACTGTGGTCACTTCTCACTTTCACAGTGCACTATAGCTACTTCTGCCTTTGCTCAGAACATACCTCTCAAACTGCAGACACTGAAAACAGGAACAAAGGTCCTTGAAAAGTAGGTACAGCCAAGCAAAAATCTGGACATCTAATTAGCATAACAATTGAATGTCAAAGAGCACATAGCTTTTCCTGTTTCCAGTAGGAATGTGAGATACTACTCAGGCACGCATGTAAAAACAGAGAGTGAGAGACATGGTCGAAAATAAACACATATCAAAGAGACAGTGTAAAACCTGTAGAGTTTAATGAACCACCTCAGGTTATTTATTTCTACTTTTGAAAAAGTGAGATATAAGATCTGTGTTCTCTTTCTTCACGTTATTAGTACTACTAGTATGCTGGTCATAAAGTATGGTTTTCTGTGTGAGACAGGTTCAAAAATAACACCTGATGAGATGGAATCAGAAAATTATGTGAAGGGGTAAATCAAGCCTTAAAAATAGGAATATACTTCTAAATATAGGTACATTGTGTGCATGGGTAAATCGGGCCTGTAAATAGAAATGTTTCTCCAAAATAAGGGCATCGAAAGGTATGGTAAAAAAGCCTAGTTCTATTAAAAATACTGTGACTGGTATACATTTAAAAAACATAGCTGTTTCTGCAGAATACTGGCTAAATTCTATTTAGACATAAAATATTTGATGAGGTACTCTCAGAAAAATATACCATAGTTTCAGTTGGATACAACAAGTCCAAAAATAATTAATAAATGATTTAACAAATAAATATGGCAATTTCAAAGCTATACAGAATAAGCAAGTCACTTCTTCAGCCGTGTGATTGTGGGACTGAACACCATTAAAATTGACCGTACTGATGCTGAAAGCTGGTGTTGGTCAGATTTGTCAGAACTTTCAAAATCCTCATTCTCAAATAAATGTGCATGATCATACACACACACACACACACACACACACACACACACACACACACACACACACACACACACACACACACACACAACACACACACAAACTCTCTGGTTTGGAAAAGGGACATTGCCATCTCTCTACCTAGATATCTAACACAGGCACTACTTATCAGCCTGTTTACCACTATGCAGGGATAAGGCTTTAAATGTCAATAGAATCTTTACCAAAGATCACCTTGTATTTCAAACCTATATAAAATATGTAAATTATTGCATTACAGGATAACTGGTCTTTCTTTTCACTGAAAGCATACACAGGGTTTTGCATCTTGTCAAATTTAATCTCAGAATGTTACGTGCAAAGGCTATTATGGAATTCAGTCTCACTCTCTCTACTTAAGCGGCAAATGCTGCTTTTGTAGTAAATGTCAAGACTATCATCTCAATTACTAATAGTACAGACAGCATTTATCTTTCAAGCTAAATTTTACACTAACTTCCATTCTGTGTAAGCATGACATTCACTTTTTGGGAATACAATTAATGCTCATCTCAGAGCTCTAAGATAAATCTAAGTTTTATTTTGTTTATTGATTTTACATTTATTGCCTTGGCCTCATTTGACCTATTTATTTCTGCTGTTTTTCTTCAATAAATGTGATTTTTTTTTTTGTTTACTGAGGCAGTGGGAGCTTTTAGTAGTATTAGCTGCCAACAGCTTCTGATGGTTAGGAAATGTCATTACGTTCTTAATTAAAATGTTCCATCACCATACACTGGCACTAAGCAAACTCATGGAAGCCGTGTGTATATGTATCCTAGACAACAACAGGTTTATCATTCCTTGTTGATGGACGTTGATAGTGAATTATAGTTTATTTTGTAAATGCATATTAAATCTGTAATCATTTATGTCAGTTTTTTGGTGGTTATTGAACATTTCCATTTGATGCAAGTTTTAATTTAAACTGGTTAAAACAAACTACTTAAACTATAATGTGACCACACAGCACAGAATAGTAGTAGCTACTGATGAAATATATCCAGTAGACTTGAGCAGGTGTTTCATTTCGCAGTGATGATAGGGACTATAATGACAATTTTAGCACTATGCCATAAGCTAAAAAATGAGTGGACACCTTATTTAAGAAAGCAGTGTGGACATTTATATAAAGAGATTTACATAAGTCAATACAATGCTAATCAGCATTATTTCAATTCATAATGAATCTACCATATTCTGCATTGCCTTTAATATGGCCGTGTGAGTCATTAAGCCAGCTCAACCCTCACAGTGAGTTCTCTAAAAGATGCAGATACACTCAGAAGTCCTTATCTGTTGTGTAGTTACCATAGGTACTATAACCTACATTTAGGCCCCAAAATAAATAAATAAATGAAGGACTAATGTTGTAGTAAAGGTTACTTCTTCACACTGCTGGTTCATATATTGTCCTTGTGTCCCTGTAGATCTTTGACAGGGTATATTGTTTCCCAATACATCTCAAAGATGTGCTAACACTTGAATTGGAAAAGGGTGTGTGTGTGTGTGTGTGTGTGTGTGTGTGTGTGTGTGTGTGTGTGTGTGTGTGTGTGTGTGTGTGTGCGTGTGTGTGCATGCGTTTATGTATGTCTGCGTGTGTTTGCATGTGTGTGTGTGTGTGTGTGTGTGTGTGTGTATGTGTTTGACTGTGTGTGTGTGTGTGTGTGTGTGTGTGTGTGTGTGTGTGTGTGTGTGTGTGTGTGTTTCTGCATGTGTGTGTTTGTGCGTGCGTGAGACTGTGTATGTGTGATGTGTGGATCTACTTTGCATGCTTGAAAGCTCATAAATGCAAACATTATTTTCGCGAGATGAAAATGAAAACTAAAATCCCAATCTATGCAATTTCCCAGGGCAAGTAAATACTTGCCCAAAACTTCACAAAAACACACCATAGCATGTGAAACCCACCTAGGTGGAGGGCTACACCCCCTGTAACTGTATGTACCAACTCTGGGATCACACTACAGTGGGGATAACCACATATTTCTCATGTTGGGCAAGTGTTTAAATGCCCTGGGAAAAACTGTTCAGGATTTCAGTTTTCTTTATTTTCATCTTGTGAAAATAATGTTGGAGTATATGGGCTTTCGACCAAGGAAAATAGACCCGTATCTGTATGTGTGTGAGATTGCCTGTCATGTGATAGACTGACATACCAGCTAGGATGAATTCTCTGCCATATACTTTTTGGTTGTAGGAATATTCTCTGGCTGCTCCATGACGAGTAAGATAAATGGGCACCCAAAAATGGAAGAGTGAATGGAAAAAACATGAATGGTGCAGTTCATTTGAATGCTCCGCCCATCCTTCTTTACCTGCTGCTCTTTTATAGGCATGTAGTCATTTGAACAGCCAATGCAGTACATATGCACTGCAGGCACATATGTAGAATTTGCTTCACAGTTTAATTTAGTGTCAAGGCAGAAAGCATATTAGTCAAAGGCATAAATATTTTTTCTTTGCAACAAACAATGGGTTAGCAACTACTTAAACTAGAATGAGTCATATCCTTTGTAAGAGTACAAAAAAGGCAGAGTAATATTAATCAGCTTTATTTCAGTTCATTATTAATCTACCATATTATGTTTTCTATGTCTTATCTGAACATTTGTAATATATTTTCATTCCCCACACTTTACACACACAGAGCATCTGAAGGCATTCTACTGCACTTAGGTGAGAATATATCAGTAGAGCCTTTGAAATACTCAGGGTACCATACTTGCAAATAACTGAAACTTCTGTGGCACTAATGATAATGTGTTTGTAGTTTCTCTGGTTTAAATGTCATAACCTCAATGGGCTTTCTAGATTACCATCTGCATGGGGCTGCAACTAGTCCTATACTGACAGCACCTGGTGCTGCAAACAACTCTATTCTCAACTGCTTAGCCTCTCATCTCAATGTCTCTCTTGAATCCTTGTTTCACCCTTTCATTATTATTCTATGTGGATCAGACCAGGCTGGTACTCAACTGTTTGAAAAATTTTCATGCATTGTTTTTCTGTAAATTAAGCAAAATTATGTTCTATTTCTGTTGCATTTATTGTTATATGTGGGTCATCATTTTCATTGCATTTTTAAAATGTGTACAAATCTCCTTTGTCAGGCTGTTTGACATTAGATAATAGGTTACTGCTTAAAATGATTAATAATTAGTAAAATTCTTTATAACACTCTAATCCATTAAGGTTTAATGTAATTTATTTTATTTTACATTTATTTAGTTTACATTTGTTGACTGGGCTAGTGTAACTGGATATATCTCCATTTTCAGTAGACGCCCGGGAAGATAAGCTCCACTAAAGAGGTAAAAGCAACATTAGTACAATACAATATTAAGACCAGAAATGCAAATTTTACATACAGCATTGTCTTGATGTTACTAACATATTAAAAAAGAAAGAAATAAGTAAATGTTTGTAGGGATGTGTCTATACAGTTGATAGCTTGCTAAGCCAGTTTATACTCTGTAGATGTTCCCTATAAAGACTAAATCAAGACAGACTTTAATAGCTTACAGATCATATTTTCTGAGGTTCATGAAGGAGGTAGACAGAAAGCAGCAGTCGTGAGATAAGTAAGCAGTGAACATAGCAGGAGGGGATTATTAGTCTGGGTTAGTGCACGGGCATAGCCAGCGAGAATTAAGGTAAACTTTAAGTTGCTTTTTAAAAAGTAGTGTTGAGGGAAGCGATGAGAGTTCACTGGGATGTAAGTTCCATATTTTCCCCACGGTGTTGGTGTCATTTTATGTGTGAATCATTTTATCTTATCACTCACAGTTTGTTTGGTTGATCCATTTCATGAAGCTATTGTCCTCAGAGCTGCAATGACTTTTTCTGGATTAGTTGATTATACAACAGCCACTTCAGGGCATGTATTGCAATGAGGCATGCATTGTTCTTAATAATCCTGCAAAGTCAGTGTGTATGTGTTACCATGGAACTGTCAGCCACTCCTGAGATTGCAATGGTGCCATCACTAATGCATCTCATTCCATTTTGCTTAAGTCAGGCCATTGCATCTAATTTCAAGATAGACATTTCTTTTTCAGTTTGCCAGAGTACTCCCTAGGGAGAGTCTCTTGCACTCTGGACTGTTGTTGTTCCTTATGGACTGTCTCCTGCACTCTGTACCACTGTTACTCCTTATGGACTGTCTCCTGTACTCTGGACTTCTGTTATTCCTTAAAGACTGCCTCCTGCACTCTGGACTGCTCCTACTCCTTATGGACTGTCTCCTGCACTCTGTACTACTGTTACTCCTTATGGACTGTCTCCTGTACTCTGGACTTCTGTTATTCCTTAAAGACTGTCTCCTGTACTCTGGACTTCTGTTATTCCTTAAAGACTGTCTCCTGCACTCTGGACTGCTCCTACTCCTTATGGACTGTCTCCTGCACTCTGTACTACTGTTACTCCTTATGGACTGTCTCCTGTACTCTGAACTTCTGTTATTCCTTTAGGACTGTCTCCTGCACTCTGGACTGCTTCTACTCCTTATGGACTGTCTCCTGCACTCTGTACTACTGTTACTCCTTATGGACTGTCTCCTGTACTCTGGACTTCTGTTATTCCTTAAAGACTGTCTCCTGTACTCTGGACTTCTGTTATTCCTTTAGGACTGTCTCCTGCACTCTGGACTGCTCCTACTCCTTATGGACTGTCTCCTGCACTCTGTACCACTGTTACTCCTTATGGACTGTCTCCTGTACTCTGAACTTCTGTTATTCCTTTAGGACTGTCTCCTGAACTCTGGACTGCTTCTACTCCTTATGGACTGTCTCCTGCACTCTGTGCCACTGTTACTCCTTATGGACTGTCTCCTGTACTCTGGACTTATGTTATTCCTTTAGGACTGTCTCCTGAACTCTGGACTGCTTCTACTCCTTATGGACTGTCTCCTGCACTCTGTGCCACTGTTACTCCTTATGGACTGTCTCCTGCACTCTGGACTGCTCCTACTCCTTATGGACTGTCTCCTGCACTCTGGACTGCTGTTAATTATGAATACCTATTGTTAATACAGATAACATGGCACCATCACATAACAACTGTTTATTCTGTGCCTCATATGCAGGGTATAGCTCACTGCACCCTTTAACCATCCTTTTGCAGTGTCTCATACACCGTACACAGTAGAGAATCACAGTGAGTCTTTCTGTGAATGTATCTATTGGTGTCAGTCTGCTCTGCCTATAACAAGGCATGTAATGCCCTCCTAATGGATTGTTAGAGTTGGACTCCTGTGGATTTTCACCTGGTAGCCTAGCCAGCCCACCAGCAGTACAGTGTTACTCTTTTCCTTTATACTCAGTACCATATGTATGGTCCCAGAAAAAAGTGACCAGTGCACCAGTGCGGCTGCAGTAATTTGTTAAATACCTATCTTGGGAGTGAAAGTCAGAAACAGGGTGAGTTAATCAGTTACCAGCTAGTACCGCTTAATCTTGGTTAATCCAGGTACCAGGATAAGGACTTTTGGGGCCATAATTTATTTACAACTTTCATTAAAGGCCATTACACAAAAAGAGCAGACCTTTCCATATTCTTCTGAAATTTTTGTAAAAATACAGTTTTAATTTCATAAGGTGGGGTATATGCAGTAGGATTTATCTCATTCTGTCATCAAGATATTTTGGCCTTGTTTCAAAGGAATGTAAACTTTTAATCTATTTTTCCATAGGTTTCTGGAAAGGAATCAACTGCATGACTTAAAGGGGTAAACATACTCAGTCCAGTATATTCCAGTACATTGCCCATTAATGGTGATTACGTATCTGAACAAAAAAATATACGCAATCCTTTGCAACATTATTCAAGCACCATGGTAGCTCACCATTTCATTTTATCTATTTATCTATCTATCTATCTATCTATCTATCTATCTATCTATCTATCTATCTATCTATCTATCTATCTATCTATCTAGCTATCCATCTATCTTTTACCCTTAATAGTCTGTGGATCAGTTCACTTCCCTGCTTAACAAATTAATAAAGATCGCTTTTGCAATGATCAACATTGCTTCATCAGACAACATACCCTCAAACAACTGCCCCATATATATATATATATATATATATATGTATATATATATATATATATATATATATGGGTACATAGTTAGAAGATCGACATCCACTTCACCGACACATGAAATAATCGACACTGCAAATAACGGACATTTAACAGGTAAGAAGTTTAAATTTCACTAATCATGCCTACCACACATGCATAACACTGCCACACTTACTAAAACATGGTAGGCATGATTAGCGAGAAACTTCTTACCTCCATGATTTCGGTGTCGGTGAAGTCAATCTTCTAACTTGTCGATGTACTGACATGTATATATATATATATATATATATATATATATATATATATATATATATATATATATATATATATATATATATATATATATATATATATATATATATATATATATATATATATATATATATATATATATATATATATATATATATATATATATATATAACAAAATTTAAAATAGTCAATCTGTTCTCCGAACCAATTAAGCATCAATCATCCCCTCCTAAAGGTACAGATACAAAAAAATGTAGTGTTGCTGAAAGTAAAAAAAACATTCACAGTATACTTAATATAGTACAATAGTTCAAACAATGACCAAACAAAAACATAACATAACATGAAATATTTATTTCAACTCTCTAACATTTGGTAATAACATGAAAGAGAAAAAAGAGAAAAAAAAGGGTGGGGGGCAAAAACTGTCAGACCTGGATTATACTAATCACACAAAGTCAGTATTAGGACTTTTCATTTCAGTTTTCTAGATTTCAAAGCTGGTTTTAGGGGACAGAATTATTCAAGCCTAACCCCCTGTGTGCACCTAGCTTCAGGATCCACTGAACCTCCATAGACTCTGTCTGGTTTATAAGGTCCCCCAGTCTGTTATTCACTTCCTGAATATGCAGTACCTGAAACAAGAAGGTATGCTTCTCATTTGTGGATAAAATGTGTTTCACTAAAGCACTATATTCTAATCCTCTCCTAGTGCAATATATATGAACCCTGATCCTTTCCCTGAGATGACAGTTAGTCTTTCCAACGTAAAATTGGAAACATACCTTACAATGTGCAACATATATCACATTGACAGTCTCACATTCTGCCTTGACCTTAAGTTCCCACAAACGTCATGTGTCAGGGTGTTTGAAAAATCTAGATTCATCCACATAGGCACAATATGCACACTTGCCACACTTATATGTCCCATTCACAACACTGGCTTCATGTTTCTTCTTCCTGGGATAACACAGTTGTTGCTTCAAGTTTTGCTTATTCCTATATATAAACCCTGGTCTATCTCCCACCACACTAGTAGTTTCTTCAACTACTAGAAGAATGTGCCAATAGTCCTGTATAATCCTAGTAAACTTACTCACATCTTCAGTGTACGGTAGGACTGAAGGGGTCTGTGAGAAAGTTTTGTATTCTTTCTCCTGCTGTTTTACTAACCTTCTCTTTGAGTAATAAGGGTTAGTTTTACCTCTTCTCTCCTTCTGCACTTGTTTATATGCCATTTTTGCTCTATTATACAGCTCAGCAAGCTCCTGCCTGGTGCCATGCAGAGATCTACAGCAGTAGAGAGACAAAAGAGAGACTTCGGAGTGATTAAGTATCATTTTTCTGCATTTTCTTGCTGCCTTTAGCTAATTCTGCCTAAAACACCAATTTTATAGAGTTTCTGTGATTTAAAAGGCTTGTTTCAGCTACATATTGTACTTATTTTACTGCCTGCACTTTAACAAAGTTGTTTTTGTGTTTAAATTACCTGTTTAACTGTTGTAGGCTACACACTCAAGTGCGATAGTCATTTCTGTGCATTTAAAGTGTTTTTTTTTATTGTATCTGCTTTATTTTCTGAAACCCCCCCAAAAAAAAAATATACTTGTTTTCTTGCCTTTCTAAGCTAGTATAGTCCAGTTTTTATGTTATTGTTGAATTTAGGGCTGTGTTGCAAGTTGCTGTGTTTGCCCATACCATACTTGGATAGAAGGAAGTTTCTCTGCTTACTGTGAGAGAGGGAGCTTTGAGCAGCCTATCCGTCCCTGGAGGAATAGTTTCAGCCCAGAAATTAGTAGTTTATTGGCAATTTTGGGCTAATTTCTATGTCTTTCATTTCCTTGCTATAAAACCCGCATTTGCATACAGTATGCATATAGTATACAGCTCAGCAAACTCCTGCCTGGTGCCCTGCAGAGAGACAGAAGAGATACTTTGGAGTAATTAAGTATCATTTTTCTGCATTTTCTTGCTGCCTTTAATTCCGCCTAAAACGTCGATTTTCTAGAGTTTCTGTGGTTTAAAAAGCTTGTTTCAGCTACATATTGTACTTATTTTACTGCCTGCACTTTAACAAAGTTGTTTTTGTGTTTAAATTACCTGTTTAACTGTTGTAGGCTACACACTCAAATGTGATAGCCATTCTGTGCATTTAAAGTGGAACTCCTGTATATCTGAGCAGCCTTCTACTCATATCAACTTATATGGTTTTACCCAAACTATAACATCCCCAACCCACACCAATAAAACTAACAACAAAACTAGTACCCTTGACTGGATACTCACTAATACCCCCCAACTAAACTATAAAACAGGCACCCTCCCTGAGGACATAAGTGATCACTTGCTTACCTATTTAATCAGAACAAAAACTGTCATCCTAAACTCTACCGTCTGTAGAACTATTCGTACTACCAAAAATTTTAACCCTGCTCACTTTCAAGCTGAACTAGTCACCTGTGACTGGTCACCCCTGAAATACCTCCCAATAGATAATGCCGTGAAATACTTTAACTCTAAATTTCTAACCATTTTAGACAGCCATGCCCCATTATGCAAAGTCAGAATTAGAACCAAACCGGCACCATGGCTCACCAAAACGACCAAACAAAAAATCCTCCAAAGAAATAAACAATGGGCCAAATGGCGCTCAACAAAAAGCTCCTCAGACCACCTGCAATTCAGACAGCTAAGAAATGAAACAAAAAAGCCATATTAGCCGATAAAAGAAACTACTACTACCAACTACAACAAACCAACCAAAATAATCCCCAAAAATTCTGGTGAGGTATCAATAACCTCCTACACCCTGGATGCTCAAGTACTCCCTCTCCCTCTGGCTCTGATCACAACAATCACATCCAAATAGCTGACTCATTTAATACTTTTTTCACTGAAACCATACAATCCCTAGCCAACCAGCTATCCCCTAGCACCCCAGGCTCTGCTACAACCTTTACCAATAGTTCTCATCAATTTCATTTTCAGCCAGTGCCCACTTCACTTATCTGTAACCTCATACAGAAACTTAAACCCACTACTCTCTCTGCTGATAAATTACCTGCAGAATACCTGCAAAAAGCTGCTAAAGTCATAGCCTACCCCATATCCATCCTCATTACCAGAACTATTTCTGAAGGATCTATTCTCCTAATCTGGAAAGTCTCTCACATAATTCCCCTGCATAAGGGCGGTAACTCCAAAGAGTTGTCCAATTTTAGGCCCATAGCTGTTCTATCTCCTTTGGCAAAAATAATGGAGAAATGTATACACATACAACTGTTAACCTACCTACTCGATCACAATTTATTATCACCCTGTCAACATGGCTTTAGACCATTTCATAGCATCACCTCTGCTCTCTTATCCTTCACTAACCATATTAACAGTAATCGTAATATTGATGCTCTATTCTCAGCTGTTTTTATTGACCTGTCCAAAGCATTTGACATGGTGAATCACCACCTCCTTATAGACACCCTCAAAAACCTGTCATTGGACAACCATACTATACAGTGGTTCCAATCATACCTACATAACAGGCAACAGGCTGTACTATGGGAAAATACTTTATCTTCCCACGTCCCAGTCACTCTAGGGGTAATGCAAGGATCTATATTAGGCCCATTACTCTTCTCCATCTTTACAAATGACCTTCATTCTGTAATTCCTCAAGCTGACTGTATACAATACGCTGACGACTCCACACTCATATGCGCTGCTGCTTCTCAATCAGAACTTCAGTCACTAACCCAAATGACCTTTAGTACAGTTGGCTCCTACAAAGACGTCTTATCCTTAACCCCAAAAAAACAAAAATGCTACTATTTACCCCCACCCGCAGAACCTCCCCACTTAACTTTACTATTACTTCAAATGATGGAACTATAATATCTCCTGAACCAACCACCAAACTACTCGGGGTACTAATAGATAACAACTTGTCCTTTGAACCTCACATTAATAACACCATAAAAATAGTAAACAAGAAACTAGGTTCTCTCTAAAGAATAAAACCCTTTCTTACACCTCCAGCCAGGGTTACTATTGCTCGTACCCACCTCATCTCTTCCTTGCTCTATGCCTCCCCTATCTATACCAAAATATGTAGAAGTAATCTGAGTAAACTTACATCCTCCTACAACAATATTGCCAGATTTGCAGCTGGGTCCTCCTATAGAACTCATCACTGTATCAATCTGAATCAGTTAGGATGGTTAGAGCTGCCAAATTTAATACTTTTCAATCAATTAATAGTAGCCCATAAGATCCTGTATTTACCTCAAAATACACCCATACTTACATCCCTAGTCATTCCCTATAATAACCTCAAGACCTTATGCTCAGCTAATAACCTACTTGTACAAATATCAAAATCCAACAACTTAGCTGGTGACACCTTGTTCTCCAATACAGTAGGTAAAGCCTGGAACATCCTCCCAAGCCAGCTAACCTCAACATCCTCTGTCAGCTTATTTAAAAGCAAGCTTAAACCCTACCTCAAATCACACTGGCTATGCCCCTGTGTTAACCCAGACTAAGTACCTAACTATTAACTAGACTCCCACAATTCCTAGCCTCCCATGATCATGATCTTGTGTTGTCTCACTAATTTTTAGTGAGCTTAACCTTCCTTAGGATTTTTTTCTCATGTAAATAAGTATATACTGTGGAATGATCAAACACCTTCATATAGTATCACAACCTATGTGTTAAATAACACTAGAAATCCATCCTTGTTTGCTGTTCTTCTATACTCTATCTATTGATCTCTAGTGTTTTTCTTTCTTAGGTTTTTGTGAGACCTTAGTATCTCTTATCATAAATTACTAGGTGTATCTAATTTTGTAATATGTTATAAAGATTTGTACTACACCATTTCTAATACAAATGTATTAGTCTTATTCATCTATTCTTAGATAATGTTTTCCTTTTTCCTACTGAAATATAAAATATATAATCTTAGGCTTGTACTATAATTGTTAAAACTTCTTATGTACCAAATTATATTGTTATTGTCGTTGTCTTGACCTTTTATGTTGTTGTAATTTGTGGAGCTTTTCTCCCTGGGCCTCCACTGAAAATGGACATATATCCAGCTGGACTAGCCCGTTCAACAAATGTAAAATAAAAAATAAAAATAAAAATTTTTGATTGTATCTGCTTTATTTTCTGAAAAAAAAAACAAAACTAAAATATATATATATATATATATATATATATATATATATATATACCTGTTTTCCCACCTTTCTAAGCTAGTATAGTCCAGTTTTCAGGTTAGTGCTGAATTCAGGGCTGTGTTACAAGTTTCTATGGGCAATATCTTACTTGGATAGAAGGAAGTTTTTCTGTTCACTGTGAGAGAGGGAGCTTTGAGCAGCCTATATGTCCCTGGAGGAGTGGTTTCAGCCCAGAAATTAGTAGATTATTGGCCATTTTGGGCTTATTTTTATCTCTTTCATTTCCCTGCTATAAAACCCGCATTTGCAAGGTTTTGTGCACCAGGCAACGCCAGTTAGCTAGGTTATAACTATTCCCGGCTTCACAAAGTCTACTCTTCAATTTTTCGCTTGGAACTAGACAAACTTTCAACTTAAGCACGCAAACCATTCACTTCTCATCCTCGCACTTGCTCAAAACTCATAGCAAGCACTAATAAACCTTAGCATTAGACCCCACTATACTGTAGAGAAGGACAAGGCCCTCTATTCGACCTTACCAGCCAATCAGTAAAACAGTTCACTTTACCTATCCATGCATGTCCAAAGGGCAGTTTTAGGTGTACTCTCTGGTCCAACTGGTGAATCTGGGCATTTTGAGGCAATGTTACAATTGCCTCATGTACACAGACAACCCTCTCCTCCTTCCACCAAACACTAAAACATGCAAGAGATGCAATTATACAGCCAAACTGGAGGCTGAGCTCTCTCAACCCAAGAATGGACCAGGCAGTCAAGAGGAGAAGGAAATTACTTGCATCACACCACCAGTCTCACATAGACCTATGAAACCAACACAGGCAAAAACACACATAAATACATGAAAACATACTCAGAGGCTCTAAATAAAAATCTGCAAAAGCAACAGAGACCTCCAAAGCAGACATCCAAGCAACCTCCACCCGCCAACACAAACCATGAAACACATATTTCACAATACCAGTGTGCCATGCAATCACAACCCTTAAGGCAAAATAACATAACCAACACACTAGTAATAGGTGACTCTATAGTCAGGCACACTGACGTCCCACTCACTAGGCTGAACAAGGAGAAGGTTACTGTTAGCTGCCTGTCAGGTGACAGGATCCGCCACATAACACAAGCACTCAGGTCACTCCAGAGCAAGTACAAATATAACTCTGTCATTGTCCATGATGGTGTGAATGACCTGAGCTGTACCTCCCTGGACTACATGAACAGAGACATGAAAAAGCTCTCTGATCACGTAGCCTGGGCCGGTATGACCCTGACCCTGAGTAGCATCCTGCCCTTACCAAGAATTATACCATGATATAGAGAAAAAAATATCAATTTTAACAAATGGCTAAACTTCTGGTGTTATTCAAAGGGGATCCAGTGTCTGTCAGCCTGGGATGACATGCTTGACAAGCTACGCTGCTTTGCTAGGGACAGATTGCACCTGTCACCCTTAGGCTTTTGAATACTGGCCAAGGCTCTTGCCACCCCCATAGTGGCTTTTTTAGGCAAGGCTCAAAAGACAAACCCACCGCCATAAATAGCACAAGTAACAAAAAACTGGGGGTAATGCTACTCAATGCCAGAAGTCTAAACCTCAAAATGCATGCACTCGAGGCATTCCTTAGTATCAAGAAAATCAATATATGTGTAGTAACAGAAACCTGGTTTAAGGCTCCAGAGAGGACCCCAGCACTACCAGGCTACAACTCATACCATACATTTTGGCCACAAAACCCAGACTGAAATACAAAAGGTGGGGGAGTATCCATATTTATCAAGGATACACACACCTCCAGGTTAGTGGCACAGCATGATGCTTCAGAGATCATCCGCATGCAACTAACAATGGGCAAAACTGCTATTCAAATTATAGCTTGCTACAGATCATCCACCATGTCCCAAGACCCCCACTCCACATTCCTGGAAACACTGGGAAACATAAAGGTCCTACCAAACACCCTGATATTGGGTGATTTCAATTATCCAAACATTAACTGGGAGAGTTACTCAAGTACAAACTCCCTTGCCCAACATTTTCTAGAATTTATAAACTCAAATGCCCTGGATCAACTGGTCAACGCCCCCGCCAGAGGTGACAACATATTGGACCTGGTCATCACCAACATGGGCGACAAGTGTTTCACACCGGAGGTCAACCCCTCACTGGTTAGATCTGACCATAAACTAATCACTCTGGATATCCACATTCTGCCACCATCCCCGGTCAAAGAAACCACCATGAAAAACTTTTCAAAAGCAAACTTTACGTTACTTAAGACCGAGATGGGAAGTTTCAAAGCCCCCACGTTAAAGGATAATGCTGTCCAAGCTGCAAAATCTTTTACTAATGCATTCTGTGGGCATCTACAAGAATGCATGGATCATGCTATCCCAAACAAAACCAAGAATCACTCCTCCAAGAAAAGGAAACCAGTCTGGTTGACCCCTGCCATATAAAAGCTGTACAATAGAAGGAGAAAACTAGTACAGAAAAGAGTAAAATCCCAAGAAGGGAAGACATCCCTGATCAGTATCAGCAAGAAACTACATTGTCTCATAAAATCATCCAACGCTAGCTTTGAAAGAAAAATTGCCATGGACTCCAAAGATAACCACAAGGCATTCTTTAGCTATGTCAAGAATCTAAGTGACAATTCTCAGAGCTGCTCGGAGTTAGTACAGAATGGCACAAAATACACTGACCAGACTGATATAGCCAACATCCTGACAGGCAGGTTCAGTGCAAACTTCACCCCCCTCTCACCCCCAAAAGGGCCCATAACTATACCAGAAGAATGTAGTGCCCCTGAAATCACAGACACTCAGGTTAAAACAGCCCTCTCCAAAGCCAAAAACACAGCATCAATGGGACCGGACAGTGTCCCAGGCTGCGTCCTACACAAGCTCAAAGATGAACGAACCCCTCACCTAAACACACTGTTTAAACTCAGCCTCTCCACAGGCTATGTGCCCACAGAGTGGCTCACAGCAATGGTTATTCTGCTCCACAAAGGTGGAGCCACAACGCACCCTGGGAACTATTGCCCTATAAGCCTGACTAGCTTGGTCTGCAAAGCTATGGAGCGTATCATCATGGATCACATTAACAGAGACATTGGGAACCTCCAAACACTGGACACTACCCAGTTCAGCTTTGTTAAGGGCAGATCATGTCTCCTAAACCTGGTGGACTTCTTTGAGACAGTTACCAACGCTATAGAGGGAAAGGTGGTCAACACAGCCTACCTAGATCTCGCAAAGGCCTTTGACACCGTTCCCCACGCAGGTATTATAGACAAGCTCACCAGCCTGAACCTAAACCCCTACATCACGAGATGGGTTGCCAACTGGCTCACAGACAGAACCCACATGGTAAGAGTTGGGGGAGCTAGGTCTGACTCTAAACTGGTTACAAGTGGCATTCCCCAGGGCTCAGTCCTAGGACCCCTCCTGTTCGACATATACTTCTCAGAGGTACAGGCAAGCACAGGAGGACTATGGCTGACCAAGTTCACAGACAATTGCAAACTAGGGCCTATAATTGACTCTCCGGCTGACACAAACATCCCCCAAAAGGGTCTCACTGAGACAGATACCTGGTGTCAAAACCATGGCCTCAAGCTAAATGCCAAAAAGTGCATCGTCATCCCCTTTGGAAAAAACAGTGTCCACAAACTACCACATAGGTGGTAGCCCCCTAAATATGGGAAACATAATAAGGGATCTAACATAAACATAATAACCTCTCCTTTGATAATCACATTGCCAAAGTGGTTAGGAAAATCCTTCTATGTGGCCCACCTAATCACAAAAGGGTTTGCATCCAGATCAAAAGAGGTCATTGGGCCCCTCTACTCATCACTCATCAGTCCCATCACAGAGTACAATGCCCCATTTGGGATGTACCTTACAAGACACCTGCAAAAACTGGAAAGACCACAGAATTACCTCAAAATGAGGATCACTGGCCTCAAGCAGATGCCCTATGCAGCTCAACTGAAGAAACTCCAGCTGTACTAGGTTGCATACCGCCTACTCAGAGGTGATCTCTGCCTGACATACAAGGCCATGTCCAACCCAGAATTGATGGACATGCTCCACCTAAAGAAAACCATATCCCCTTGAGCCACATGCTCCAGGGATCTAAATCTCACCACACCAATAAATAGGACATGCTGGAGGGATATATTCCTGTCCCAGAGACTTCCCATGTTCTGGAACAAGATTCCAATCTACATTAGGCAGATCTCCTCGTTTACCCTCTTCAAGAGAAACCTTGTTGAGTGGATGGGAAACAGAAAGTTTACCCCAGGGATCACATCAATGGCTCTGCTGGACAGAGGCACAGGGAACTAATCTAAGGAGGTGGCAAAAGCCAACACATTCTGGCTAGGCTTATAAATGCCTTCAGGCAGATAGCCTAGCACCTACCTATGAACCTATATCTACCTCTTGGGCTGGATACCGTCCAGTCAAAAAAACTTCTTTTAAATTCCTCAGTTCTGTTTGATATATCTCATCCTGACAACAAAGGCAGGAAAGTCTCATTGCCTGACCTTTCACAATGTTGGGAAAGATGTGTTCCTTGTACATACTGTCATAATGTAGGAATGCAGGACAGTAACACTTCTTCCTATGTAACTCAGTGCACCACCCCATCTCAATTTTGAATATTGGGACATCTAAGAAATCTATACTGCTGCTAGAATGATTCATAGTGAATTTACAAAAATCACACGTGTTGTTCATACCACGGTGGAATAGGTTCAAACTAATCTCATCCCCCTTCCAACCTAAAAAAAAAGTCATCCACAAATCATCTATAAAAGATGATATGAGGATCCTTCAACAGATGTTACTGCTTTCAATCCACCATCACCAAGTTTGCATATGCATTGGCACAACTTGTGCCCATGGCAACACCTGATGTCTGCCAATAGCATACATCATTAAACATGAAGACGTGTTCCAAAACTATCTCCAATAACAGATCTAGGACACTTGCTCGAAAAAGCAAGTGTCCGAATCCATATATACCGATCACAGTTTAACAAAAGTGCTTTAATCGAAAAAGCGCTTCTGTTAAACTGTGAAAAAAAAAAAACATTAAGTAAATGTTTTTCACCCCAACATGGGGGCTGTGCCCCCACACCCCCCCTACTTAAATATTCTCACTCCAAGGTTGCACTACAGTGGAGTAAAGGAATATTCCCTTACTCGCACCGCAGTGCGACTGGCACACCACTCACACATACCCAAAATTGCTGCTTCGATGAACAGAAATTTCAGGTATGTATGAGCGTGAATTTGACTTTCGGTGAAAGTTAAATTCAAGCAAGTGTCCGGGTCCCCTCCAATAACATACATAGAAAGTCTATTCATTGTACAGTTAGTTTCCCATGTCTCAGAAATATTGATCTCTCTATATTAATGCCTTGTTCATTAGGTATACTTGTAAACAATGATACCAAATCTAGGGTGACTATAAGGTCCATCCCCATGAATCTGGACGTTTCCACCTCACTATATAAGTCACTTAAAAATGTTCTGTATCTCTAAGGACATGAGGGAAGTCTTTAAGTACATCTCTCAGTTCACCATCCAGGTAAATAGAAATGGGCTCTGTTAGCCACCCTGCCCCTGCTACAATGGGTCTAAACTTAGGGCATCTGGGGTCCTTGTGTATTTTAGGGAGGCCATGCACTTGTGGGATCAACATTTTGTCTTCTATGTAGTATTGGAACAATTCCTTGTTCAGCATCCCCATGCACACACATTCCTGAAGGGTGTTGACAATGTGTCAACTCATATCATTGACCACATCAGTAGAGACAATCTTATATACTTTTGAGTCTGCTAACATTTCTGTCATTCTCTCAAAATAAAATGTTGAATTCAGCACTACAACAGGTCCCTCTTTGTCAGAAGGATGTATAACTATACTATCATTATTTTGTAACTTATGTAATGCCTGTATTTCTGTAGTTGACAGGTTATCACCCTTTCTATCTCTAACATTGCAAACAGTACTATCATAAATGGCATTCTCACATGCTTTTAAAAATGTTTCCACATTAAGTGGTAAACTAGGTACAAAAGTGCTATTCCTTTTATATTTCAAACGGTGTACATTTTCAACTTTTTTAAACTGTAATTTTAATGTTACATTTCATGTAAACAAATGCAGACATAATAACAAGTCACTAATATCGATATTGCTGCTAGGTATAAAACTCAAACCTTTACTTAGTAGGGAAGCTTCTGCTGGTGTCAGTTGATAGTCTGACAGGTTCCAAATTAGGTTTCCTGCCCATAGCCCCACATCTTCTTGAGCATGTGTGACTGTATCTGCCCTGGCGCCTCCTTCTGCTTCTGTACTCCTCTCTGTATATTTTAATGTTTTAGCCAAAGAAGAACACAAACTGATAAAAAACAAAAAAGCCAAAGAAACACACTGAGCCAGCAGAAATGATGGTTAGCGCTTTTGTTTACTTCATAAGAAAACTTCATCAGACATAGTCATAATTTGCATGGTTTTATAAATGGATACATAACTGCAGCTGAACTCTTGTTCTTCCCCAACAACTGATGTAGATCAATAAATGAAGGTGATTTGATTAGTGTTCTTTTCTAAACTCAATCAAAACTATTGCCTCAGTAAATTATAAGATGTTTCCCCTATGTCATGTTTAGATAACTTTCTTGAATCAGTTTGAGTTTTATTTAATAGTGCTGACATCCCCAATAACTATCCCCACCAGGAAGTTACCGCCAACATGGCTTTTATTTATTTATTTATGTATTTATTTTTTGAAGGCAGTGATTTAACTTGTGATGGATTTTCTCCTTTCTCCATGGCTGTGCAACTGTGAAATGAGCACCCATATATAAGAGGGGTATGGAGAACAAAGCTCCCTTCATGGATACTGGGGGAGACATGCCCCCATGCAAACATACTGTTTTAGGAGATTTTTCAAGATGAAGATGTAGTTGATGCATTTGCCAGGTTGAAGATTCAAGAAAGTTATCTAAACACGACATAGGGAAATGTTATGGCTAGGCTTGTATAGGCCCTAGGGCCGATAGCCTAGTACCAACCTATGAACCTATGATGTGATGGCTTGTAGCTGCTGTTTGCCATGGCGATGAGATCTTGTCTTGCAGTTGAGCATGGTAGGTGGGGAGGACTGAGAGTTGGAGCAGTGTGATGGTTATAATTGTGTAGAATAGAATTTGTAGCATGATAGTTTGTAGGCTATGGACATTGTTGCCTGTTTGGAGTTGGTAGGTAGAGTATGCAGAGGGTTTAAGTAAGTGTGACTGATATGGTAAATAAGAATGTGGATGGGGTGTGGGTTTAGAGTATTGTGATAAGGTAGTTAGGGTGGTGGGAGGCTCTGAGTGGTAATTGGTGGGTGTGGTGTGTATGTATAAATTAAATTAATGTGGGGTGGGTGAGAATGGGGGTAGGGTAGGGGAGCAGAGTGAGCCCAAGCTTGTGAGGACAAATAGAGCGGGTTGAATAATGAGGCAGACTAGGCCACCTCAATGGATTTAGAAGAAAAAAAAACTATCAGCCAATTTCTAGTACACCACTCAGGTCAGTGGCTTAAGGAGTACATCTGGCTATAATATGCTCGACCAGGTCATACTTGTTCAAAGACAAGAGTAATTGTTGTTTTGCCTTTTAGAGTCACTTTGTTGTTTTGGATTTAACCTTTTAATGGTTGTTAGGGATGGTTAAATTGTGTGTGTTGTAATAGTAAGTTAGAGACAGTTGGGTAAATGGACAGGGGGACCAGAGCTACTAGTGGGGGGTCCTGGTAGTGTGCATGCCAGACAGTATAGACTACAGGATACCTGCAGAAGTAGTACAATCAAATTAAAGGACATACACTCTTTGTCTTTAGAAAAAAGTTAGCTGGATCTTGAGCGCATTGATTCAGGAGCATAGAGGGTGCAGGTGTCCAAAATGTAACTTGTGGGAGATGAAGTTCTCTATGAACAGATTTTGGGCTACTGTTTGTCTTTAGAGAAAGGTTAGCTGGATTTTGAGTGCACTGCTTTCAGGAGTGTAGAGTGTGCGGGTGCCTAAGTGTAACTTCTGGGAGGTGAAGTTCTCTATGAGCAGATTTAGGGCTGTGGTGAGCACACTATGAATGGAACGCCAAAGAGGTAGCTATAACACCGCTGAAGTTTTGAAAAATCTTTATCTGTTACCATATACACTGTGAAGCTGATTTAAATTTATTATCTTATACCTGACATTAATGATTTTTGTTAGAATTTCTACCCTTGAGGAGATTGAAAAGAATAGTAGACAATAACATCAATGGTTAACAGGGGAAAATCCATGCCAATCCAATCAATGCAGTCAGTGAGTATGATCATTCAGTTGGATGAGGATCTTCCTTAGACTATTTATCCTGGTGTCTTGGATGGTTCTTTTTTTTTGGTATTGTTCATGGTAATCCTTCACTTCCAATTTTATTACCTAGTAAGACAGATATAGGTTCATAGGTTCATAGGTTTATACTAGGCTATCTGCCCTAAGGCATTTATAAGCCTAGCCCAAATTATTAACGCCACCTTATATGAAAAAATACTGTGCCCATTAGTTTGTTGTGCCTCTGTCCAGCAGTGACCCAGAGATGATTCCCGGGGTAAACCTACGATCTCCCATCCACAGGTCTAGATTTCTCTTGAACAGAGTCAGCGAGGTGCTCTGCCTCACATGGACCGGGATTTTATTCCACAGCATAGGGAGTCTCTGAGTGATAAATCTATCCCTCCAGCACGTCCTATTTATATCCGTGCTAAGGTTTAAGTCGCTTGCTCTAGTGGTTTTGGTGGATTTGGATTTTTTGAGGTGGAGCATGTCCATTAATTCCGGGTTGGACATGGCCTTGTATGTCAGGCACATGTCACCTCTGAGCAGACGGTATGCGACTGAATAGAGCTGGAGTTTCTTCAATCTGGCAGCATATGACAGATTTTGGAGTCCCTTTATCCTTTTGGTGAGGAACTTTTGGGGCCTCTCCAATTGCTGCAGATGTCGGGTGAGATACATCCCGAATGGGGCATTGTACTCGATCATTGGTCTGATAAGTGAAGAGTACAGGGGAACAATGACCTCACTAGATCTGGATGTGAATCCTTCATGATCAGGTGGGCAATGTAGAAGGTCTTTCTAACCACTTTAGCAATGTGAGTGTCAAAGAAAGGCCACTGTCAACCTGGGTCCCCAGGTCCCTGATAACCTCTTCTGTGCTTAGTGGATTGCCACCTATATGGTAGCTTGGGGTTACCTTGTTTTTCCCGAAGGGTATGACTATACATTTTCGGCGTTTAACTTCAGGCCATGGCTCTGGCACCAGCTATCTGTTTCCGTGAGTCCCTTCTGAAGGATATCAGTGTCCGATGCACTTTCCACTATGGCGCCCAGTTTGCAGTCATCTGCAAACTTTGTCAAAAGTCCTCCCATGTTGGCCTGTACTTCTGAGAAGTAGATGCCAAACAATAGGGGCCAAGGACCGAGCCCTGTGGGACACCACTTGTGACCGGCTTGGAGTCTGACACAGCGCCAGCAACTCTAACCCTGTGGGTTCTGTCCTTAAGCCAGTTTGCAACCCATCTTGTGACATATGGGTTTACATTTAAGCTGGTAAGTTTTTCTACAATACCGAGTGGGGTATTGTGTTTGCAAGGTCAAGGTAGGCTGTATGGACTGCCTTTCCCTCATCAATGGCCTTGGTGACTATTTCAAGAAGTCGACCAAGTTCAAAAGGCATGATCTTCCCTTGACAAAGCCAAACTGGGTCGGGTCCAATGTCTGCAAGTCCCCTATATCTTTGTTTATGAGCTCCATTATGATCCTCTCCATAGCTTTGCAGACTAGACTTGTTAAGCTTATGGGGCGGTAATTACCAGGGTCCGTGAGGCCACCTTTGTGGAGTGGGACCACAGTTGCCGTACGCCACTCCTTGGGCACGTATCCTGTGGTAAGGCTGAGATTAAACAGCTGCCTTATGTGCGGGTTTAATTCCTCATTTAGCTCGTGTAGCACACAGCCGGGGACACCATCTGGTCCCATTGATGCTGTGTTTTTAGCTTTAGAGAGAGCAGCTTTCACCTGCGCATTTGAGATGTCTGGGAGGCTACACTCAGCTGGGATAGTTATCTCTCCTTTTGGGGGGAGGGGGGGGTGAAGTTTGCACTGAACCTGTCTGCCAGTATGTTGGCAATGTCTGTGGGTTCAGTGATTTTTGTATCATTTTGGACTAATTCTGAGCATATCTGTGAGTTTCCACCCAGGTTCCTAACATAGCTGAAAAAGGCCTTATGATTGTCCTTTGAATCCATGGCAATTTTTCTCTCAAAATTGGCCTTAGTTGATTTTATGAGTGCTCGTAATTTTTACTAATAATGATCAGGGTGACTTCCCTTTTATGGATTTTGTTCTATCATGTAATAGCTTTCTCCTCTTATTGTAAAGTTTGTTAATGGCTGGGGTCCACCAGACTGGACGTTTGCCCTTTGTGGAAAGAGTCTTGGTTTTATTTGGGATTGCCTGATCCATGCAGTCCTGGAGGTGTTCATAGAAGGCATTTGTAAGGGCTTCCGCAGCTTGGGTTGTGGTTTCCTCTGACTCAGGGGCCTTGAAGGATACCACACCAGTCTTGAGTAGTGTGAAGTTTGCTTTAGAGAAGTTCTTCACTATGGTCTTTGTTTGGGGTGGGGGCGGGATGTGGATTTCCAGTGAGATTAGTTTATGATCAGATCTCACCAATGAGGGATATACTTCGGTGTGGAGCATTTTGTCCCCATGTTTGTGACAATGAGATCTAGTATATTTTCTCCTCTCGTGGGAACAGTGACTAGCTGTTCCATGGCATTTGAATTTATGAACTCCAGGAACCGTTGGGCTAGAAAGTTAGGGCTTGAGTAATGTTCCCAGTCTATATTCGGGTAGTTGAAGTCACCCAATATGATGGTGTTTGGAGATACATTTATACCCTCCAGTGTCTTCAGGAAGGCTGTGTGGGGTTCCTGAGTTTGAGAGGGTGGCCTGTAGCATGCTACAATTTGTAGAGCAGTTTTGCCTATTGTTAGTTGCACCTGGATGGTTTCCGAGCTTCATGCGTTGCCACCAACCTGGAGGTGTGAGTATCCTTTATGAATATGGATACACCCTCCTTTTGTGGAGTGGTCCGGGTTTTGGGGCGAGCATGATATGAGGTAAAACCTAATAGTGCCGGGTGCTCTCAGGAGCCTTGAACCAGGTTTCAGTTACAGCACAGACATCGATGTTCTCCATACTGAGAAGGGCCTCGCATTTTGAGATTTAGACTTCTGGCATTGAGCAGCATTACCCTCAATTTCTTCCCATTTTTGTTTTCTAGGGTGGTAGGTTTAGAATTTGAGCCTTGCCTAAAAAGGCACTATGGGGTGGCAAGAGCCTTAGCCAATATCCGAATCCCAGGGTGACAGGTGCAAGCCGTCCCTTAGCGTGGCTTGTCAAGCATGTCATCCCAGGCAGACAGACACTGGATCCCCTTTGAATGACACCAGACATTAAGCCAATTGTTAAAGCTGATCATCTTGTCTCTATATTGTGGCATCATTCTTGGTGAAGGAAGGATACTGCTCAGGGTTAGGGTCATACCTGCCTGGGCTACATAATCAGAGAGCTCCTCTATGTCTCTTTTCATGCAGTCCAGGGAGGTCTCAGGTCGTTCACACCAGCATGGACAATGACTGTGTCATATTTGTACTTGCTCTGGAGTGACGTGAGTGCTTGTGTTATGTGGCGGATTCTAGCGCCCGATAGGCAGCTTACTGTGACCCTCTCCTTGTTCAGCCTGGTGAGTGGGGCGTCAGTGTGTCTGACTATGGAGTCACCTATGGCAAGTATGTTTGGTGTTGTATTTGGCCTTAAGGGCTGTGACTGCTTTGCACACTGCTTTTGTGGTTTATGTGTTGCTTTTGGGGTGTCTTGAGGTAGCAGTTGTTTGGGTGTCTGCTTTGGAGGCCTCTGCTGTTTAGGTAAATTTTACTCAGAGCCTCCAGTATGTCTTTGTGTGTTTATGTGTTGGATTCAGTGGAGTGGTAGCATTATGTGAGGCTGGTTTTGTGGTGTGTGTAGTTGCCTTCTCCTCCTGTCTGGTCTTGCCAGTCCTGAGTTGAGAGAGCTCAGCCTCCAGTTTGGCTAAATAGCTGCATCTCTAGTATTTGTGTTATGTGGGAGGAGGAGAGGGTTGTCTGTGTACATGAGGCAGTTATAACATTGCCTCAAGATTCCCAGATTCACCAGCTGGACCGAGAGGAGATTGACAACTGACCTTTGGACATGCTAGAATAATATTGGGAAATCATTGAAAACAAGGGCCAGTGGGGAGTGAGGGTGTAGTGCTTTTAATTTTTAGTGCTGACTTATATAATTGCTTTAGTGAGCAAGTGCCAGGTAACTTGAGTGCAATGTGATACAAGTAACTAAATGCAAAACGACAAACAGTAACTTTCTTTCAAGTGAAACAAGGAAATAAGTACAGTAAGCAATGCAGATATCACTAGTGATCCACAGAAGCTGAGAAGTTGTGAATTAGCTTCCAGGAAATAACAAGCAAACAAACAACAAGTATATAAACAAAGCTAGATTCAGTAGGCCTGGATCTAGTCTATGATAGAGCAAACAAGGTGAACCAATTTCAGTAAGATACAGTTCAAATATTCAGGCACTATAAACCTTTAACCAGAAAATTCCCAGCTCAGAAGGGCAGAGTCCAGCCTCTTCTCCCACAAGAGTGCAGTCCACGAACCTTCTTAATGTAAAATAACTGGCCTGAAGCCCAAGTGCCTAAACCAGAACTAATACACTTGGACACTGGGCTCTCAATCAGCAGTTCCCAACTTAGAAGGATGAAAGCTACCTGTCCTGCCACCACAGTGCTTGCCACAAACCTTCCTAATGTAAAACAACTGGTCTGAAGCCCAAGTGCTTAATCCAAAAGACTTGAATGATAGCTACACTTTAATCAAGTTACAACCAAGCAGTAATAAATACCATTGAATACTTTAGAGAATGTCTGGATTAGTGCTCAAGTTACACAAACAAAGCTAGATCCAGCAGGCCCGAATCCAGTCTATGCCACAGCAAACAAGGCGCACCAACTTCAGTAAGAAACAGTTCAGATATGCATGCACTATAAGCCTTTAACCAGAAATTCCCAGCTCAGAAGGGCAGAGTCCAGCCTCTCCTCCCACAAGAGTGCAGACCACGAACCCTCTTAATGTAAAATAACTGGCGCCCAAGTGCTTAAACCAGAATTAATACACTTTTAGAATAACAGACACTGAGCCCTCAATCAGCAGTTCTCAACCTAGAAGGATGTAAGCTACCTGTTCTGCCACAACAGTGCAGACCACAAACCTCTCAGTGCAAAACAACTAACTGGTCCGAAGCCCAAGTGTTTAAACCAAAAGGCTTAGAATGAGTTACACCAAGCAGTAATAAATACAATTGAGTATTTTAAGATGATGCAAAAGTAAAAGAAGTAGGTAAAACACAAGTACAGTAAAAGCAGATGAAATTTTTTTTTTTTTTTTTTTTCTGAACAAGTGCTGAGATCAAAGAAAAAACAAGCTATTAATGATGTTTCTGTCTTGAAGATTTTTAGTTATACAAAGGCACATTTTTCCCATTTAAGAAAAGATTTACTTCTGTTCCCGCTAAGTATGCAGACATGGTTAAAGCCACAATAGAGTTATACTTGTTTGCCAGATGTTTACAATTAAGTTGTATACCTAATGAACCAGGAAAAATTAACATTATTTTGCTGGAGGAGTTTGTTTAACCTTCAACTCCTATTATTATCAGTTCCAGATGTGTAAAAAAACAACAGGCACCTTAATAAAGAAAAAACATTGAAGAGATATTATAATTTAAAAATCTGTAAGTCTAATTTATTAGATAGTTTGGTTAGTGATGAAATTGCATGAATAATGAAACTAGATAAGGGAGGAGAGTAGTCATAATAAATTCAATTGATTACATTACTAAAATGCTGATTATATTATATGATGATTTTTATTTAGATATTTCTAAAAATAAATTACACAGAGAATCGAAAATATAGATTTATATTTACAGAACATATTACATGAACAATTTTCAGTTATTTTTGTTTTTTTTTTTTATTATTATCAGTACCAAATTCCATTTATGTGATATATTTGGAATTTCTACAACCCATAAAATATGGAAGATCCTCTTATGATACTGATAATGTTAGCCGGAGGTAATAAAACTAAAACATTCCTGTTTGTTGACAAAAAGTTAAAGTGTATTTTTGGAATTTTGTCCTAATATCTTAAAAGACTTTCTGGCACCTTTTACATATTTTAAGATCAACTGATTACAAAGATGATGTTGCATTGGTTAAAGCAGAGATCCATGATTTGTTTACTGCTATTCCATTGGATTTACATTTGGTATATTTTAGAGAAATTTTGCAGAAAACTAAATTTATATGACATTCAGATATTGATAGTTTGCAAGTCTGTGGAAGTAGAATTAAGTAATAATATATTTGTTTTTAAGGTAAGTTATTTAAACAGTGATTGGAGTTGTGACTGATGTTTCACCTCCGATTTTGTTTGCCTTGTTTCTTTCATATTGGGAAAACAGTAAGAATCAGATTGCAACTATGAAGCAATTTCAGCAGAGCAACAGGTAGCAGACTCACCTATGGTGCAGTAGGCCTTGGGTTGTATTCAAATACAAGGTAAATAGATTGCTGACACAGCAATGAGTGTGCACTCCACCAGATGAGATGTTAATCTGAGGCCTCATCTGCTTGGAGGTAGCTAAGCTGGATGTGAAAGAGCACACAGCACTAATTCAAAATAGTAGGTGAAGTTTCTCAATGCCTTCACCAAATTGTTCCTAGCAGTATAAATACCCCCCTTCAATCTCCCCTGAAATATAATACTAGCCTAGTCGGATAGTGGGATTAACCTGGTCAACAAAGGATAAATAGCTATGTGTGTGTGTGTGTGTGTGTGTGTGTGTGTGTGTGTGTGTGTGTGTGTGTGTGTGTGTGTGTATATATATATATATATATATATATATATATATATATATATATATATATATATATATATATATATATATATATATATGGGTCTAAATTAAAATCGAGAAGAGGCGTTACATTGAATGCCTCTTCACTGACACATAAAGACCAAATGCACTAAACCTGAAATGTTAAAAACAGTGATTTCTTTTCCTGAGAAAGTAATTGCTAGTACCAAACACACAAACATAACAAAGTGGGGGACTTCACCCCGCGCACCCCCCAATATGGAGGGCTGTGCCCCCCCCCCACCTCCCCTAACTAAATATACCAAATCCGAGATCGCAATACAGTGGGGTAAAGGGCAATGCTATGGCTCAGGCCAAGCAATTTTTTTCCCCTGGGAAAAAAATCACTGGCCTTAGCCTTTGCTATTTTCAGACTTCAGACTTTATGTGCTGTTGAAGAGGCATTCTATGTAAAGCCTCTTTGAAATTTTAATATAGACACACACACACACACACACACACACACACACACACACACACACACACACACACATATATATATATATATATATATATTTAAGATTTTTGGATGACATGTTCTTAGGTTCATAGGTGTGTACTAGGCTAATGGCCCTGGAACCTTTACAAGCCTAGCCCATAGGATTATCCTGGCATCATGCCACCCGACCTTAGTTCCCAGAGCCTCTGTCGAGGAAAGTCATTGGAGTGATCCCCAGGGTGAATTTTCTATTTCCCATCCACTCATCAAGATTTCTCTTAAAAAGGGCCAGTGAGGCACTCCACTTGACATGTATGGAAAATTTGTTCCGTAGCATGGGCAGCCTCTGGGTTATGAACCTGTCCCTCTAGCTTGTTCTGTTGATTGTGGTAATGAGGTTGAGGTCTCTGGAGTGTGAAGTGAGGTGGGATTGGGATTTCTTTAGATGTAGCATTTCTAACAGAGCTGGGTTAGACATGGCTTTGTAAGTCAAGCAGAGATCGCCTCTAAGTATGCGATATGAGACAGAGAATAGTTGGAGTTTTTTGAGTCTGTCCATATAGGAAAAGTGTTTAAGGCCTAGGATCCTCATTGTGAGGTACTTTTGTGGCCTCTCCAGTTGTCGCAGGTGTCTACTGACGTACATGCTAAATGAGCCATTGTACTTGATGATTGGCTTAATGAAGGCAGAGTAGAAGGAGACAATGACCTTTTTCTTCCTGGATGCAAAACCCTTAGTAATGAGATGTGCCACGTAGAAGGACTTTCTGACCACAGTGGCAATTTGGTGGTCAAAAGAGAGGTTGCTGTTAACCTGTATTCCCAGATCTCATAATGCCTTCTGTGCTCAGTGGACTACAATCAATGCGGTAATTCATGGGAACCAGGTTTTTCCCAAAGGGGATGATGACACATTTTTTGGCATTGAGCTTAAGGCCATCGTTCTGACACCAGTCATTGGTCACAGTCAGGCCTTTCTGTAGGATGTCAGCATCACTTGGGGAGTTAATTATGGCACCACACTTGCAATTGTCTGTGAAATTAGTCAGACAGAGTCCCTTCATGTTGGCTTGGACTTCAGAGAAGTAGATACCAAATAGGAGAGGACCCAGGACTGAACCCTGTGGGACTCCACTCATGACTGATCAGCAGTCTGACTTGGAGTCAGCTACTTTCACATTGTGGGTTCTATATGTGAGCCAGTTTGTAACCCACCTAGTGATATAGGGGTTGATGCCTAGCTTAGTGAGTTTTTCTATGATTCCTTAGTCGGGAATGGTATCAAAGGCCTTGGCCAGATCAAGGTAGGCTGTATGAACCACCTTGCCTTCATCCACAGCTCTGGTGACTGACTCAAAGAAGCCAACCAGGTTGAGCAGGCATGATCTACCCTTCAGAAAACCAAACTGTGTGATAAAGATATCCTTGTTTATTAGGTCCATAATGACGCGTTCCATAGCTTTGCATATCAGACTTGTCAGGCTAATGGGGCGATAGTTCCCAGGGTCTGTAGTCACGCCTCCTTTGTGGAGAGGGATGATTGTAGCAGTGTGCCATTTGGTAGAGACAAAGCCTGAGGTGAGGCTGTGATTGAACAGGGCACACAGGTGAGGTTCAGTTCACTGTGTAGTTCATGCAGAACACAGCCAGGGACATTGTCAGGTCCCACAGAGGCTGTATTATTGGCCTTGGACCGTGCTGCTTTAACCTGTGCAACAGTAATACTGGGGGCATGGCAATCTACTGGTATTGTTATTGGTCCTTTGGTGGGGGAGAGAGGGGCAAAGTTGGCATTGAATCTGTGGGCCAGTATATTGGCAATATCTGTTGGCTCAGTATAGGAGGTGCCATTGTGCAATAACTCAGAGCAAATCTGGGTATTGCCGTGGAGATTCTTTACATAACTATAGAAGGCCTTGTGGTTGTCTTTACTATCTGCTGCAATTCAGTTTTCATAGCTAGTTTTAGAGGATTTGATGAGGGATCTCAACTTTTTGTTGAGGCTGATAAGGGAGTTTTTCCAGTCTTGGGGCTTCACCTTATTCCGCATCAGTTTCCTCCTTCTGTTTAAGAGTTTGTTTATGACAGGGATCCACCAGATTGGCTTCTTTTATTTTTAGGAGAGCATCTTGGTTCTATTGGGTATGGTGAGATCCATGCATTTTTGTACGTGTTAGTACAGGGCATTAGTGTATGACTCAGTGTTCATGCAGCTGTTCTCTAATTGCATGGGTGCCATGAAGTTAGCCACCTCTGCTTTTAGGAGGCCAAAGTTAGCTTTGGAGAAGTTTTCATGGTGGTTACCCTTTGGGGGGGGGGGGGTAGAGGGGATGTGGATATCCAATGCAAATAGTTTGTGGTCAGATCTAACTATAGAGGAGATGACTATTGTTATAGAGCAACGGTCTCCCATGTAAGTAATGACCAGGTCAAGGATGTTGCTACCTCTAGTGAGGGTAAGAACTAGCTGGTCCAGGGCATTGGAATTAACTAATTAATTGGCTGGATAATGAGACAGATGACCCAGCCACTGGGGATGCACAAGCCAGTGCATTTCTTTGTGCCAGTCCCAAGCCCAGATAAATGGGGAGGGTTGCATCAGGAAGGGCATCCAGCGTAAAAATTCGCCAAATCATTTCATGCAATCACCAGTAAATATTTCCATACCGGATCGGTCGAGGCCCAGGTTAACAATGACCGCCACCAGTACTGTTAGCCAACAGGGTGCTGGTGGAAATTGGGCTACTGTTGGCCGAAGGAGGAGAAGATGCAGAAGGCATGGCCAAAGGCAGGAAGAGAGGAGAAAGGCTAGGACTGTGGCAGTGAGGGTTGGAACTTTGAATGTTGGCAGTATGACTGGTATAGGGAGAGAGCTAGCTGATATGATGGACAGAAGGAAGGTTGATATATTGTGTGTGCAAGAGACCAGATGGAAGGGGAGTAAGGCTAGGTGTATTGGAGGTGGGTTCAACTTGTTTTATCATGGTGTGGATGGGAGGAGAAATGGCGTAGGAGTTATTCTGAAGGAACAGTATGAAAAGAGTGTTTTGGAGGTGAAAATAGTGTCAGACAGAGTGATGTTTATGAAGCTGGAAACTGATGGTGTAATAATGAATGTTGTTAGTGCATATGCTCCACAAGTTGGGTGTGCAAAGGATGAGAAAGAACATTTTTGGAGTGAATTGGATGAAGTGGTGATGACTGTACCTAAGGGTGAGAGAGTGGTGATTGGAGCAGATTTCAATGGGCATGTTGGTGAAGGAAACAGAGGGGATGTGGAAGTGATGGGTAGGTATGGTGTTAAACAAAGGAATGCAGAAGGTCAGATGGTAGTGGATTTTGCTAAAAGGATGGACATGGTTGCAGTGAATATGTATTTTAACAAGAGGGAGGAGCATAGGGTGACATACAAGAGTGAAGGAAGATGCACACAGGTGGATTATATCTTATGTAGGAGGACCAGTTTGAAGGAGATTGGAGACTGTAAAGTGCTGAACGGAGAAAGTGTAGTTAGGCAGCATAGGATGATGGTTTGTAGGATGACGTTGGTGATCAAGAAGAGTAGGAGGAGTGTGAGGGCAGCACCAAGGATCAAATGGTGGAAATTGAAAAAGGGGAATTGTGAGATGGAGTTCAGGGATGAGTTAAGACAGTCTCTGGGTGGCAGTAAAGAGTTACCAAATAGCTGGGTAACTACAGCAGAGCTAGTAAGGGAGACGGCTAGAAATGTGCTTGGTATCACATTGGGACAGAGGAAGGACGACAAGGAGACATGGTGGTGGAATGAGGAAGTACAGAAGAGTATACAGGCAAAGAGGTTGGCAAAGAAGAAGTGGGATTGTCAGAGAGATGAAGACAGTAGACAGGAGTATAAGGAGATGAGGTGCATGGCAAAGAGAGAGGTGATGAAGGCTAAGGATAAGGCATATGAAGAGTTGTATGAAAGGTTGGACACTAAGGAGGGAGAAAATGACCTATACCAATTGGCTAGACAGAGGGACCGAGCTAGGATCGATGCGCAGTAGGTAAAGGTGATAAAGGATAATGAGGGAAACATACTCACAAGCGAGGAGAGTATGTTGAGGAGATGGAAAGAGTACTTTGAGGAGTTGATGAATGAAGAGAATGAGAGGGAGAGAAGGTTGGATGATGTAGGGATAGTGAATCATAAAGTACAATGGATTAGCAAGGAGGAAGTAAGGATAGCTATGAAGAGAATGAAGAATGGAAAGGCTGTTGGCCCAGATGACATACCTGTGGAAGCATGGAGGTGTTTAGGTGAAATGGCAGTGGAGTTTTTGTTTAATGAAATCTTAGAAAGTGAGAGGATCACTGAGGAATAGAGAAAAAGTGTTTTGGTACCGATTTTTAAGAATAAGGGTGATGTGCAGAGCTTTAGTAACTACAGAGGGATTAAATTGATCAGTCACAGCATGACGTTATGGGAAAGTGTAGTAGAAGCTAGGTTAAGAAGGGATGTGATGATTGGCGAACAGCAGTATGGGTTCATGCCATTAAAGAGCACTGCAGATGCAATGTTTGCTCTGAGAGTGTTGATGGAGAAGTACAGAGAATGTCAGAAGGAGTTGCATTGTGTTTTTGTAGACTTAGAGAAAGCATATGATAGGGTGCCTAGAAAGGAGTTGTGGTATTGTATGAAGAAGTCAGGAGTGTCAGAGAAGTATGTAAGAGTAATACAGGATATGTATGAGGGTAGTGTGACAGCGGTGAGGTCTGCGGTGGGAGTGACAGATGCGTTTAAGGTAGAGGTGGGGTTACATCAAGGATCAGCTCTGAGCCCTTTCTTATTTGCAATGGTGATGGACAGGTTGACAGACGAGATCAGACAGGAGTCCCCATGTGCTATGATGTTTGTAGATGACATTGTGATCTGTAGTGAGAGTAGGGAACAGGTGGAGGACACCCTGGAGAGATGGAGATATGCTCTAGAGAGAAGAGGAATGAAGGTCAGCAGGACTAAGACAGAATATATGTGTGTGAATGAGAGGGAGGATAGAGGAATGGCGAGGATGCAAGGAGTAGGGGTGGCAAAGGTGGATGAGTTTAAATACTTGGGGTCAATAGTTCAGAGTAACAGTGAGTGTGGAAGAGAGGTGAAGAAGAGAGTACAGGCAGGATGGAGTGGGTGCAGAAGAGTGTCAGGAGTGTTTTATGACAGACGAATACCTGTAAGAGTGAAAGGGAAGGTTTACAAGAGGGTAGTGAGACCAGCTATGTTATATGGGTTGGAGACAGTGGCATTGACAAAAAGGCAGGAGTTTGAGCTGGATGTAGCAGAGTTAAAGATGTTAAGATTTGCACTGGGCGTGACTAGGGTGGACAGGATTAGGAATAAGTATATTAGAGGGTCAGCCCAGATTGGAAGGTTTGGTGACAATGCCAGAGAGGCAAGGTTACGTTGGTTTGGACATGTGCTGAGGAGGGATGCTGAGTATATTGGGAAAAAGATGCTAAGGATGACGCTACCAGGTAACAGGAAAAGAGGAAGGCCTAAGATAAGCTTTATGGATGTGGTGAGAGAGGACATGCAGGTGGTTGGTGTGACAGAGCAAGATGCAAAGGACAGAAAGAAATGGAAACAGGTGATCCGCTGTGGCGACCCCTAACGGGAACAGCCGAAAGAAGATGATAATGAATGAGACAGATGAATGAGGGTTTTTGAAACTGACTACAGATTTTCTAAGGTTTACGTATTCTTTATCAACTTCATCTATCAAAATTTTAGATAAAACAGTTATTAAGAACATCAGAATACTTTGAATCAAAATTGTTGAATAGATATGTTCTTTATAATATTAATCAATTTAAATTTACAATACTATATCCATTTAGGTTGAAGAAAAATATTGTTAAAGGACAATGGATTAGGCTGTGTAGCTTGGTTTCAAATCGGGAGACATTCTTACAGGAAGTATTTTATTCTTAAACAAATGCTTCTTGATAGACAATGTTTTGAAAAATTGGTCAATAATTATATTTCTAAACTCTTAAATAAAGGAAATGATATGTCTGCATCTGTTCTGATGAAACTTTTAAGGAGCAAAAGATAACAAAGGATGTCATTTATAGCATGTATATCTTAAGTGTTGACCCAGTTGTTTAGGATTTGTGAACGTATGTGGATAGTGACCTAACATTTCAGCAACGTGTCTATTTTTGTAAGAAAGTCCTTCTATATTGCACAGCTTATAAACAAAGGAATTGTGTCTAGATCTAGAGATGTCATTGTCCCATTTCGCTCAGCCCTCATTAGGCCAGTCATTGAATATAATGCCCCTTTTGGCATGTATCTGCCCAGAGACATGCAACAACTGGAATGCTCACACAGAGAAGTATCTATGAAGATCCTGTGGAACAAAACAAAGATGCTAAATGGACAGAAGAAGTAAAAGAAAGAATAAGAACTTTAAAGGTACAGGATATGGAATGGGATGAAGTAACAGCCAGAGAGACTGAAACAAAGTTGAAAAATGCTTCTAACTGGAAAGCCCCAGTCCCAGATGCAGTAAATAACTTTTGGTCAAAAGTATTAACATCTTTACACAAGGATATAGCCATGAGTAAGAACTATTTATATGCACAACCCGGACAGACACCACACTGGCTAGCAACAAGCAAAACAATGATTTTACTTAAGAGTGAACCTGCAAGCTAGCCTAAAAATTATAGATCAATAACTTGCCTTCCGATGACATATAAACTATAATTGGGAACTGATGCTGACAGTTTATAGTCATTTAGAAGAAAACTCAATTATGGCAGTAGAACAAAAGTGCAATAAAAGAAACTTATATGAAACAAAGGATTATTAGTTGTTAAATAAAGTTATAGTGGAGAATTGTAAAAAGGGGAAGAATCTAAGTATTAACTACAAAAAAGCATTTGCTAGTATCCCACATTCATGGATAAAAGAGTGCTTAAAAATGTATGAGATATACCCTACACTGATTGAATACATTACAGTAACCATGAAACAATGGAAAAACCACTTTGCAATTAAGCCATGATAAAGGACAGATTATTATCCCAGGGATAAAAAATTCAAAGGGGGATATTCCAGAGTGACTCTCTGTCACTGTTACTATCCTGCCTTGCCATTAATCCATTAAGTTGTTTACTTAACAGCTTAGGCCATGGCTACAATTTGGCTCCTAAAAAACAACAGTCTAATGACTTCTCATCTTCTCTTTGTCGATGATTTAAAACTATATAGCTCATCAGATTAAGAACTGAAAGCACAGCTGCAGGTTGTCAAAACTTTTTCAGATGATATTAGAATGTAATTTGGTCTTGATAAATGTGCAAAAGCAACCTTTAAAAAAGGAAAACTGCAACACCGGGAAAACATCACTTTGGGACAAAAATGTGATATAAAAGAACTTGAGCAAGAGGGAGTGTATAAATACTTGGGAATTGATGAAGGATCAACAATAAAACATGAACAAATGCGAATAAAGCTCAGTAAGGAATACTTTAGAAGACTTAAATTAATCCTGAAAACAGCACTGACATCTAGGAACAAGATCCAAACTATAAATCAGTTTGCTCTTCCTGTCCTAATGTACAGTTTTGGAGTGATTGACTGGCCCCAAAAAGTATAAACAAGAAGGATGCTTCATGCTCACCAAATAATTTATAAAAATCAGTGTAAACCAAGATTATATATTCCTCGTTCTGAAGGAGGGATGGGCCTCCTTGAAATTGATTAAATGTGTAGACTTGCAATCGTGGGACTCCACACATATCTACTGACCTCATGACTGAAACATGAGGAGAATAAATCTAAGATGACATCTTTGCTTAACATAGCAGAAGCATATCAATGTCAAGCAGGAATGGAAATCAAACCAGAAGTAGATACAGGTAGCAACTGAATGTGCCAAAAAACAAAAGAAAGAATATAAGGTGAAGGACCAGATGAGAAGGCAAGAAATGTGGAAAAAACAAATATAGTTGCAAGTATAGAAAACTTCTGGAAGAGCCTCATGTTGATCAAGAATGAATACAGGAATGGTTAAGGAGAGGCAAATTCAAACCAAGAAATCAAAGGCTAATATTGGCAGTCCAAGATAGTGGGCTACGTACATGCTGGTTTACAAAGTCCACTGAACATGTGGGAGAAACAGACAAATGTAGGTTTTGTAAAACCATATTGGAAACAGTTGCACACCTTGTTGCAGGTTGCGACATACTAATGGCAGGACTGCATAGTGAAAGGCATAATATATGAAGAGACTGTTGCACTGGGGATTGTGCAAACATTATGGTATTGAAGTGCTGCAAAACACTGGAAACATGAGCCACAAAGCATCATAAAAAATGATAAATTTATATCACTTGGGACAACCCATTACCGACAGTTCAAAACATAGAAGCTAGAAAGCCATATATAGTGTTTCAAGAAAAGAAGACAAGAGTAGCATTGATCATTGAAATTGCCACACCCAGTGACTACAGTGTCTTCCATGCAGATAGACACAAAGTCATAAAATATCAAGATCTGCAGGCAGAAATGAGAGCAATGTGGAAGAAAGATACCCAGACAGTTCCAATTATAGTAGGAGCAATGGGTCTTATAAAAAAATAATCTACAATCATATTTAGATATGTTACCAATCTATGTAACTCCATATGAATTGCAGAAAGGGTCATTACTGGCCACATTGTGGGTGCTTGAAAGAGCACTTTAGGCTGACACCAAAGACTGAAACAATACTGATTTCATGAACTTTAATCGTACTTTGACTTAGGAATGAGGTCCATTCCCATCATGGTATTAGAAACCCAAAAGAGTTGGAGAAATTAAAATGACAGAGACCTAACTAAAAGGATGCACGGCCTAAACACCATGTCCTACATGGTGACTGTCAGTAAACTTGGTATCCTACAGACTGATATGAGGTGACCTGTGTCTGCCATACAAGGTATCCTCCAACACTTTATTGATGGATTTAGCACACATCAGCAAGTCATATGGCATCAGAAATACTCAGTCTAAGAATCTAAACCTCTTCTGCAACATCAACACAGCAGTTTGGAGGGACAGATATATCTCGCAGAGGATACTGCTGCTGTGGAACAGACTTCCCAGCCACATAAAACAAAGTTCATCCCTGTTCATATTCAACTTAGATCTATGGATGGGAAGAGAAAATGTACCTCATGACTGCCCCTTGGGCTACTAAATGAGCCTAAATGCTTTAGCTCATGCATGGATCTCCTGAAATGATCTGTAGTTCATAACCAAATGGGGTAAGTTATTATGAGAACAAAAAAGGCAAATTGGCTAGGCTTAAAATGGTCCTCAAGGGCAGCTAGCCTACTACTTACCTATGAACCTATAATACTACAATTATTGACACATATTGAAGGAATCAGATGACAATGGGGTCAAACATGCAAAAGTTTCCTTAAAGAAATTTTATCAACATAAGGAAGTTAGAAGAAATGACATGAAAACTTGTTGTAGACCTATAGGAAAGTTCAATGTAATATATTTAGGCAGTGTACATATATTTTAGAAAATAAAGCTATAATATTATTCCATAATGGTTATACTGTTCAGGGTCTTTATATCAGTTCCACTTGAGATGTCTATTTAGCAGTTTGTGATTCATACCCTGTATTTTATGTGGGAAAAATTGTGAACTGACTTCATCGCTGTATTTATCAGTATTATTATGCAATTGCAAAACAAGATTTGGCCAATGCTTTAATTAAGCATTTATGGAACTGTGTAAATTTTAAAGAAATTATATTGTTTTACTTTGAAAAAAGTCCAGCAATTCAGGAGAGGTAGTGACTGGGATGATTATATTTTATGTCTTGCATTGTTTTGTTAGATAATGATGCAGGCAGCAATTGTTCCTGATTTAAGGTTTAATATTTCTATGCGAAGTGCACTAAAAATAAACTGCAGCCGTATTTATAAGGTTGATATATCGGGTCTATATCATAACCGCAAAAGCCCATTTCAGCAAATACATAAATGTCGACACATTGCGCGAACCGCAAATACACCAAATGCCCTAAACCACGAAATTCAAAATAAATAAACCACATGCATACACTTACCGAAACCCTACTTCTAACCCTACACGAAACCTTACATACATTACTATCTATCCACTTACCTTAACATACACCCTAACCCTAAGGTCCGTAACTATTGCACACTTACATTAATGAGCTATACCCAAACAAAATAAATAATCCACACACACACACTTAACAAAACCCTACTTCTAACACTACACTAAACCTTACATACATCACTATCTATGCACTTACCTTAACCTGTACCCTAACCCTATGGTCCATAACTATCGCACACTTACCTTACGAAGATATACCGCAGAAGGGCCAACTATGCCGATTCGAGATTTTGAATTTCATGGTTTCGGTGTTCGGTGCATTTGCAGTTCACGCAATATGTGTCAACGTTTATGTCTTCGTTGAAACGGGCTTTTGCGGTTTTAATATAAACCCAATATATCTTACATTTTTCTTGCAGAGGGTGATTTATTGTATGGCTAGTGCATGTGATTAGGTATCAGGTGATTTCGTGGAAAGGTAGTGTGTGTATAATTAGTTCTGATCAAGTGTGTAATTTGAGGTTGAAAGCATTTAATCTACAATAAACTGTCTTGTGAAGAGACGGTTCTTATTTGTTTTATTAGGTTACCCACACAGGATGAGCACTACCAACTGTATCATATATTATTTTGGTCTGATTAACATTTGGGAAAGACTGTTCTACTGTAAGTATTTGTCTTTGGCCTGCTGCATACAAACAATTGAAATTATGGCTAAATCCAGCACTCCATTTTCTATCCATATGCTTAGTGATATACACAACATCAGCTTTGTTGTCCATCTACCACAGAATTGCAGTGGTTATATTTTCTGTGCATTGTATGACAATTCTGAAGAGGATGACTATTGAAAGAATATGCAGACAGTAGAAGTTAAGATGGGAGATGAACAGTTCAGATTCAGATCAGAATGCAGCTCAACTTTCATGATGGTTGCAGTGAGACAAATAGTTGAGAAGAAGCTAGAGATGAGGAGAGTCCAATTGTGCATTCCTAGTCATGGTACCAAGAAAACTGATTTGCACAGTCCTGAGGTGGTTTAAAGTCCTAGACACATTAGTAGAATTAGTGCAAGCTATGTATAGGGACCCAATGACTCAAGTATAAACAGTATTTGATCTCAAAGAGGGGTTGCCAGTGGTAGTTGATGTGCACCAGAGTTCAACGCTGAACCCACTGTTGTTTATACTGGTGATGGACTACATTAGCAAATAGGTTGGAGGTCACAGATCAATAAAGTACTGTAGGCAGATGATGTGGCATCATAGGTAGAGTCTGAGCAAGAATATTAACAAAGGAAGATAACACAAGTGTAATGGCAGCAAATGGGGGAAATCAGAAGAAGATGAGAATTGAGATAGGAAGGAAAACAGTGGAACAGGTTAAAAGCTTCAATTATTTCAGTAGGGTGGGTGAGGAGAAGGGAGGTCTGAATAAGCAGGTTAAAACTAGAATTAGAGGGGCCACAGCCAACTGGCACAGAGTGTCAGGTATAGTATATGACAGACGAATGGCAAAAAAAGCTGAAAGGTAATGTGTAGAAAACAGTACTGTGACCAGTAGTACTGCATGGTACAGAAACCTGGGCAGTTATGGAAACTAGAGGTGATGGAGATGAAGGGCCTGCGATGGGTGGGAGGATGCACACCATGAGACAGATGAAAAAAAATGAGGACATAAGAGCATAAGCCAAAGTAGCTCCAATTGCAGAAAACATCAAAAAGAACAGATTATGTTGGTTCAGGGACATGCAAATAACCAGAAGGCAATCCTGTGAAAAAGATTTGGGATAGACAAGCAGAAGGCAAGAGGAAATGAGGGCATCAAGCAAATAGGTGGATAGATTGTGTGAGAGAAGACCTGCAATAGTCAGTCATGAGTGTCAAAGGAGACACGCGAGTGACATTGAACAGAGAGAGAGAGATGGCACAGTTGACACAACATCTCAACCCCATGTAGAAAAAGGGGGTGTTGATGATGATGATCAACCGTCCATTGTCCCTGTTTAACTGACCTTTTTCAGAAATGTCTTATACAAGTGGAATAAGCCCTTACATCCATATGCAGGGAATAAACCAGTGTTGAATCTTAAACTACATTTACAAAGCATGCACATATGGCATGAAAAATCAGCGGTGTGTATTTTTTGGTATAAATTCTGGCACTGCCTGCCACAAGTTTTGACTCATAATGTAAGGGGTGCATGTTTGTAGACATCCCTTCCCCAATGCAAACTAATATAACTAATTCCAAAGTTAGAAAATATATTAGGCATGCATTCATTGAAATGGACTTGACTGTGGAACACTTAAACTGATTCAGTTATATATCAAATTCTGTTGAAATTCTAATCAGAAAGGCATAGGCATTACTTGAAAAAAATCTTAAGTCCATCTTTACAGTCAACACTAAATTAATTCAAGCATCATCCACTAGTAACTTGCATATAATTTCAGAAGAAAATATATAGAAGTGTAAGAGGTGCTAAACCTTTGAACCAGACTATTCATTAATGATCTCATTTAACAGTTATTTATCGTGAATCACTTGTGGCCACTCAGCAGAACTCAAAAAATGAGATGCAGGACAAGAATACTAAGGTCAGATGTCTTTATTCATATTTCAAACGTAATTCCATGCCATTCATAGTCTCCACGAACCAGGCTTTTTCAACTCAAGGTCCAACAGTGGGTGCTCCTTTTCCTGTTCATTGTGAAAATTACACACAATAGTCTCTTTTTCTAGATAACTCAAAACACTGTTTCACAAGGAAGCAAATGCAGTGGTGGTGCTGTATAAATATGCAAATTAAAAAGCAGTTGCAGTGGTGAACATTTATAAATGTTATCTAAATTAAATGATAATATTAGGTGTGTGTGCGTGTATTCCCTGTCTTTCATTGTAACTTAGAAATCAATTACCTGCAAAATAAATAAACAATGAAAAAATACAACCAGGCTGAAATGTATTGGTGTATCTTTTGATGTAATCATTCTGTTAATCCATTTGCTTACATGCTGACGTGTTCTGCCTTAAGTCATTAATTGGAAGAAAACTGTGGAATGGCTGCGTAAGAATCTATGATAGTAGCTCACTCTTTCAAGGCAGGATCACTGATATAAAATATTTTTAGGCCAACCAGCTTTTACCACAGCCTCTTCTTTACCCCATGAGACACAGAATCCATTTCAGAGAATAATATGCTTATAGTATGGTATGTGTGTTTCTAAAGATTCATACTTTTAGTCCACAAAGCTTTAGTTTGTACAGAATTATTTAAAGAATGTTCTGGCGGTCTTCCCCATTGTTTTCTGTCACCAATATATCTCTGCAACACTTTCTCCTCTGTCTTCTATTTTATTATCAGTGTGGACATCACTATTTATGTAATTATTTGTATTAGTAGCCAAAACTAATTATGAAACGTTCGCCTCTATCTAGGAAGAAATATCATCTGACTTGGAGTTTTCTGGTTTTACAGTTCCCACAGATAAACATAACTTTTGCCTTATACTTTTTTAGCACAGAAACATTATTATTATTATTATTATTATTATTATTATTATTATTATTATTATTATTATTATTAACAAGACAGTCTCCAGGATTCAATAAAATCTGTGTAGGCTCAGTGAAGAGCCTACATGGAATGTACTCATGTACATGGCCATGGTTCCTCCTCAGCAGTGCACCATACATATTAATTATGGTGCACTGATGAGGGAGAGCACAGTAACACAGATTTTGAATCCATGTAAGCAACACTGTAGAGGCTGTGCTGTACTTGTGGGCTACCCAGAATGCTTCTGGACAGTTGGTAATCACAGCACAATATCTTTTGGCCCATTAACCTGGACGAAAAGGTGATCAACAGATGTTACTTCATGAAACTGCAGTTTTAAATTTTTTTTTACGTTTATGTACTTGTTTGAGCAGTGTGGCATGTTGTGCAGCTATGCTTAGCATTGCTCACATATACAGTAGACATCTGCTAGACTTCTAAAAATAGAAACCAGATGCATTCAATTTTAATTAATGTTTTTAAAACAGATTCTTTTCACTATGTGCTTGTTTGCGAGATGTGGCACATTGCTTAACTATGTTTAGCTGCGTTGATATTTACAGCAGACATCCACTAGACATCTACAAATAGAAACTGGATATATTCAATTGTTGTAGTTCAGTGGTGCTTGCCAACATGCAAGCCCATGTAGCAAAGATGTGCTATGCTTACAGGCACCTGTGTAGTATATATGAGGATATACGAGTCCCCTTTACTATCACAATGGCTAGATAGGTTAAGTCATCACCTACAATGTAGTAGGTCCCAGATTCAAGTTCTGAGCAGTCATTCTTTTTACATTTGTTGTTGTCAAAATGTGCCAGGTGACTGAAACATCGGTATAGTTTAAAATTAAAATAAATATTACATTTAGGAAAGCTGTGTGATGCTAAGCAGCACATAAACATGGTCAGTGGTGTATTCCCATTTTCCCCTTGGTAAGCTGTGCATACACATTGCTTGTCTGAGTTTGCATGATGCCACTTTCATGTTAAAATAAATGGGCACCTGTCCCAAAAAAAAAAAAAAAAAACTATCATCCCATACATATCTCTCCATTTTGCACACGTGTCTATTGGACACACTTAATTTGGTCCAACTGTCTTGACAATACACTTATGTTATCCTCATGCCTCTCCCTCTCCCACTAGGGATGATAGTCCAAATTCATCTAAAAAATCTGTTACAGTGCACAGTTGTTACTGTATAGGAAATGGATAGCTATGGTTCTTTCCTACACTCTTCCTGCACACACCCACCTCCCATTCACATTGTTCACCCCATGCTTTCACCTCATTTCACCACAGTCCTATCTCCCCATTTTTCATTTCTTTAAAGATTTTTTTAACAGATGCTGTATGATGCGCAGCATTGCTAAGCTCAGCTAAATGGTGCTATATTGATACATGTGTGTGAAATAATAACAATCATGTTCAAAATATACACCAGTGCCCTATTTCAAACCCAGGACCATTGCACCTGCAGATCAGTGCATCAACCTACCGAGCCACACAGCTATTAGTTAACACAGGTGGTTTAAGCAAAATGTATCAATTGCCAAGTAACTGTCATTCAGCATCATTAAGCATTGAAGCAAGGCTGCACATCATGCTACATCATGCAAATGTTCTTAAAGAATAATGGAAAGAACTGGAGTGTAATCTGGTGCCTGGTGCAGCAGTACATCACTAGAAAGCCAGACACAGAATAATGGGTGTAAGTGAGGTAGGTAACAGCTTTTAAGTGTGCAATTATATGTTGAAAAATACACCTACTGTATCACAGACTGAGTAGCTCAGTCTGTTAAATGCTTTGAAAACTTTAAGTTTTGGTACACATGATCCAGGGTTCAAATCCAGTGGTAAGCAGGATTTAAAACACATGTATGTATACATCACCATTGTGAATTCTGGAATGAATGACAGTGTCATTAACAACTTTTCCACCCAATGCACTACAGATGGAACGTCTGCTATTCAATGATGGAAGTCAAAGGCCTGGAGGTAGGACTACAGTTCACATATTCCCGATACAACACTAGAAAGTGTATAGAGTGTCAGATCATGCATTACTATGCTTTCTCAGAGGATTTTAATTTATGTAATACAAAGGAGCCCCAGTAATATCAGAATGCAGCACACTATCATTTGCTACTGATATTACAGTTAAGCACAGCTGCATAACTAACATACACATATGGAGGTTGTGCTAGCAACAAGAATTGCCAGCGCACATGCTCCAGATCATTATCATAATGTACAACATGGCTTGGCAGTTGTACAAATGGTTGACATAATGGTAAATGTACCCTCTACATTGCTCAAGGACACAACAAACATGTTGTCTTTTACTCTGTTAATATTACCTTTGGCTAACATACTTACTGTAAACACATACCTCAATATCATGTGGGATGGGTTCCTCCATCAAGCTCTGGCTGAACACCAGGGCTGCCACTGGTCACACCATTACTCATAAGTGTTGTTGTCCTCCACATTCTGCAGTCTCTCTCACTATGCTTATTGCCTGCAGCAGCAGCAGCTACAACCTGCAGTACACACATCTGTATGTAATAAGTATCTACTACAAACATCCTCTCTGTGCTGATGTAGTGTTTCTACCGAGCATATCCACCCCATCATATGAGAAAGGGGATGGACTCTACATTGAGGCCTTATATCTCCTTCAATAGTTGCATGGGATTGCCTGATTGCACTGCAAATCAGCTGTGTATGCTTCAATTAGCATTACTCAACCACAGACTGGTTCAGTCGCAGTCACCTGCTAATAAGAACCATCATAAAAAGGTAAACTCCTAGCCAGGGGAGACCATTTTGTATGAGAGGTACTTTCTTTGGTGAACTCATTGTCAAAACATGCATATATCTGTATCTTTCAAAAGATGAGCATTGTACTCCATCAGGTATGTAACCATTTGGTTTTCAACATGATGCATATGTTTTACTACAAGTGTACTCTTATGTTGGGTGTGTGATCATATGTGACTATCTGTCATGGCACAAGCAGGTGTAGTTCATTATTGCCACTATCCTAGTTGCATCCATATCCTTTGCATGACTGGCAGACTGTTGCATATGAGATGTGTAATCAAGCGGGGAATACTGACATCCTTCCTTAATTGCTTTATCTGTACATACTGTATATCCACATATGTGATCCTGACATGTCTTCTCATTTTGTATTTCAGGTGATAACATGCACCCCAGACATCACCTACCTTTCACTGAGGTAGAAAATGACCTCATTATTGAGTCATTATGACAACACCACCAAGTCCTGCTGTCCAGAGGGAGGGCAGATAGGCATGAGCAATAAGCCTTGTGGGATGAACTGGTCCATACCATAAATGCTATTGGGCATCAGAATCACAAATATGAGCAGGTGTGACACCATGCCACAGACATGATCCTCTCGGCATGCAGAAGGGCAGCGGATGTGGCTAGGGATTGTCAGGTCACTGGTGATGGGTCTGCAGTGGAACAACATCTGACAGCCACTGAGGAATTCTTGTTGAACCTTGAAACACAGGACAGCTGCCAGGCTTCCATCATACCATATGTTGTGGATGTGGGTGCCACGATTTCCACCCAAGAGAAGCATCCAGGTATGTTTAGTTGAATCAGCATCAGAATGCTGTAGCATATAGCATGTCAGGCTATCAAATAAATTTACGTGGATGTCAGTTATTTTATGGGGTGGGGGGCGGTAGGTAACCTGCAGTTTTAATTTCATGCAGAGACTGTGACCCACATACCTGTTATCACATCAGCTACTGTAACCGGGGGATATTTGGACGTCCAACCAATGTTATACTGTAACATGTGGTGCTGTTCACATTACCTATCCCTCAACATTTTTTCAAGAAAGTCAGGAATAGGAAAAGGCCGTGCCCCTGCCACTGGTTAGCACAAAACATTTTTGTCACAGATGTTGATGTATTTCAAGGTATTAGCTAAAATATTATCCCAGGCCTGCTGGCTGGATACATGTACTGTTTGCATGATTGAAAAATGTGGAGATATGTTCTGGCTTTTCACACTGTGGTCATACCTAGGCCTTATAGGTATGACCACGGTGATTGATTTCACAGTATTGACAGGACTTATCAGATGGCCATACTTGTAAACTGGTCAGAGTTCTGCAGAATGTCAGCAGTGTACATAGTTTATGTATTGCTCATGAGAGTCTGGTTTAAAGAGGTGTTTTTCTGAACTATTTACAAATGTGGGTTAGAAATTAATGACCTCAAGTCCTACTATCTCAGATTGTGGGTTGTACAAGTCTGTAATAGTGACAGTAGTGTATACAGCTTAACATATGTTGAACCATATTACTGCAGAGCATAGTAGTGCAGGTATTAATGTTATGCTTTCCCCTTTATATCACAGGTAACCTGGGAGGTTGGTTGTCCTCTTCACAACCTGAAGTCAGTGTCTCTTCAGACTCTGATGATGATGGTGGCCAAAGTGAAGCACAGCTGGGGGTTGCAGGGGCTGAATCTTTCACAGAGGTTTACATCCCTCGTCCGCCCTCATTATAAATGTACACAGTCAGTATGCCTATGCATACCCAGTTCCCTGAGGCCACAGGCATTGGACAGTCAGAGGATGGGGACTGTGGATGCAGTAACTGTCTACATTGGCCACAGGCAAACAGTTGTTGAGGTTCCACACATGCAGATTGATAGGGGTGCTCATAGGAGGCCTGCTGTCTCATCATGTTTCACCCAACGTATGTTTAGGGTTGTCATGGAGGCACAGGCACGTTTTGAAAAGAACTCCAGATGAATGCTCAGGGTTATGGATGCAGCACAGTCTGACATCCGTGACTGCCTCCACTGCATTGCTAATACCCTGGACTGGTTGGCTGATGCAGTGGAAAGAAGTTGGTGTGAGACAGATCAACACTGGAATGCACATTGTCTGTGATGGAAAGTCTGGTTGGAGCTGAGCGTCGGACTTGTGGACATAGGTCAGCAGTTACATCTGCTGAGAGTCCACATGGCTGTGCGCAATCACACTCCCATTGTGTCAGTACATCCAGAGGGGAGTGTGCTGTCCACACCAAGACAAGGCAGGCCTTGGCATCATGGTCCTGGGCAGTCCTATGGAGGACATGGCCCCAACAGACAGCAGTAACCCTCAGATAGTAGCCTAGCATCCGATTTTGGGCATGGAGGTGCCAGTGTAACTCCTTGCAGAGCCAGTTCTCATGTTTGTTGGCAGAGATGATGAAGTGTCAGCTCTACCATTCATGTCTCAAAGCTGTCCAACATACATTCACGTAGTGTTAGAACTGAGCTTGGCTGTGTTCACGCAGACATTCACACACCACCGTCACACTCAGGTCACCTACAGACACACACATCACATTTACATAGTCTGTTTTGCCTGCTCCTATTCTGCCCCACACACATGACTGCCAACCTATTGGGTCAGCCTAGGCCTCCTGCACCCCCATACAACACCCAGTGTAAGTGATGATATCTGTGCCACATCATTATCATCACTGTCATCAATGCAGGGAAATGAAGCTACATATCTGGTGCACAGGGTGACTAAATTAATATGTATATTTATCATCCATTGTTGCCTTTGCCATGCTATTTGTACTGGTCAGTCACACAGTTTGAATGCTATTTGTAATGTGTAAACCACATTATGTTGTGTATGTTAAGGTGGATGCTGCTGTAATTGCTGTATAGTCACACAACGAAATGGTGTCTCATGGCACTGTGTACATTTCATTTACAGGATTGTGTAGAACGTGCCTATGGGTTCACATGTACAATAAATCCATGAATGTCAGAGCACAGGATGGAATGACAGTGCAGATTAAACATGTCATCAGAAAGGAAAACAGTATATTTACATGGCTCCGTGGGTTTATAAGTGTATAATAGGCTAACAAAAACAAGAGCATCTTTCATTCTACCCATACATCCCTAAACTCTGGCAAGGTCTGATACCCTACACTTGGGCTTCAGACCAGTTGTTTTACATTAGGAAGGTTTATGGCCTGCACTGTGGTGGCAGGACAGGTAGCTTACATCCTTCTAAGTTGGGAACTGCTGATTGAGGGCTCAGTGTCTGTTATTCTAAAAGTGTATTAGTTCTGGTTTAAGCACTTGGGCTTCAGGCCAGTTATTTTACATTAAGAAGGTTTGTGGTCTGCACTCTTGTGAGAGGAGAGGCTGGACTCTGCCCTTCTGAGCTTTCTGGTTAAAGGCTTATAGTGCCTGCATATTTGAACTGTTTCTTACTGAAATTGGTACACCTTGTTTACTGTAGCATAGACTAGATCCTGGCCTGCTGAATCTAGTTTTGTTTGTATGCTTGTTGTTTGTTTGCTTGTTATTTCCCTGAAATGCTAATTCCACCTAAAACGTGGCTTTTCAGCGCTTCTGTGGATCCCTAGTGATATCTGCATTGCTTACTGTACTTATTTCCTTGTTTCACTTGAAAGAAAGTTACTGTTTGTCATTTTTGCATTTACGTTACCTGTAAAACATTGCATTTAAGTTACCTGGCACTTGCTCACTAAGTCAGCACTAAAAAATTAAAAGCACTACACCCTCATAAACCCCCCCCTTGAGTACCTTGTTCCCCAGTGGCCCTTTTTTTTCAGTTATAAAGGAATTCCCAATACTATTCTAGCATGTCCAAAGGTCAGTTGTCAATCTCCTCTCCGGTCCAGCTGGTGAATCTGGGAATCTTGAGGCAATGTTACAACTGCCTCATGTACAAAGACAACCCTCTCCTCCTCCCAACAAATTCCAACACATGTGAGAGATGCAACCATATAGCCAAACTGGAGGCTAAGCTCTCTCAACTCAGTACTGGTGTAACCAGTCAGGAGGAGAAGGAAACCACACTCACTACAATTCCAGTCTCACATAGACCTACCAAGACAGCAAACCAAACACATAAACACACAAAAACATACTCGGAGGCTCTAAATAAAAATCTGCCTAAGCAGCAGAGACCTCCAAAGCAGACACCCAAGCAACTGCTACCCCAAAACAAAACACATGCAACACATAGCTCACAAAGCCAGTGTGACGAACAGTCACAGCCCTTAAGGCTAAACAACACACCTGATACACTTGTAATAGGTGACTCTATCGTCAGGCATACTGACATCCCGCTCACCAGGCTGAACAAGGAGAAGGTCACGGTGAGCTGCCTGTCAGGTGCTAGGATCCACCACATAACACAAGCACTCAGGTCACTCCAAGGCAAGTACAAATATGACTCGGTCATTGTCCATGCTGGTGTGAATGACCTGAGACATACCTCCCTGGACTACATGAAAAGAGACATAGAGGAGCTCTCTGAGCATGTAGTCCAGGCCGGTATGACCCTGACCTTGAGTAGCATCTTACCCTCACCAAGAATGATGCCACAATATGAAGACAAGATGATCAATTTCAACATTTGGCTTAAGTATTGGTGTCATTCAAAGGGGATCCAATGCCTGCCAGCCTGGAATGACATGCTTGACAAGCCACGATGCTTCGCTAGGGACGGCTTGCACCTGCCACCCCTGGGCTTTCGGATATTGGCAAAGGCTCTTGCTACCCCCATAGTGCCTTTTTTAGGCAAGGCTCAAAAGGCAAACCCACCTCTATAGGTATCACAAGGGATAAGAAACTAAGAGTAATGCTACTCAACGCCAGAAGTCTAAACCTCAAGATGCACTCACTCGAAACTCTCCTTTGCATGGAGAACATCGATATCTGTGCAGTAACAGAAACCTGGTTCAAGGCTCCTGAGAGCACCCCAGCACTACCAGGTTATACCTCATACCATGCTTTTCAGCCCCAAAACTAGGACCAAACCACAAAAGGAGGGGGAGTATCAATATTCGTCAAAGATACCCACACCTCCAGATTGGTGGCACAGCACGAAGCATCAGAGACTATCCATGTGCAACTAACAGTGGGTAAAACTGCCTTCCAGTTTATAGCCTGCTACAGACCACCCTCCCAAACCCATGAACCCCACTCGGCCTTCCTGAGAACACTGGAAAATATGAAGGTCTCTCCAAACACCATTATATTGGGTGATTTCAACTACCCAAACATAGACTGGGAGCATTACTCTAGCTCCAACACCTTAGTCCAAAGGTTCCTAGAATTTATAAACTCAAATGCTATGGAACAACTTGTTACCTCTCCCACAAGAGGGGAAAACATACTGGACCTGATCATCACCAACATGGGGACTCTATGCTCCAGACCAGAAGTGTATCCCTCACTGGTAAGATCAGACCATAAACTAATCTCACTGGATATTCACATCCCGACCCCACCATCTGCCCAGAAAACCACTGTGAACAACTTCTCTAAAGCAAATTTCACACTCCTCAAAACTGAGGTAGAATCCTTCAAAGCCCCCGTGCCTGTGGAAAATACGGCCCAGACTGCAGAATCCTTTATAAACGCATTCTATGAACACCTTCAGGAATACATAGATCATGCAATCCCAAATAAAACCAAGACCCAGTCTTCCAAAGGCAGACGTCCTGTCTGGTGGACCCCAGCCATAAACAAACTATACACTAGAAGGAGGAAGCTACTACATGATAGAGCAAAATCCCAATAAGGGAAGGCATCTCTGATCAGTATTTGCAAAAAACTATGGGCACTCATAAAATTGTCTAAGGCCAGCTTCGAGAAAATAATTGCACAGGACACTAAGGATAATCACAAGGCTTTCTTTAGTTATGTTAGGAACCTGGGTGGGAATTCCCAGATATGCTCAGAATTAGTCCAAAATGACAAAAAATACACCAAATCCACAGACATTGCCAACATCCTAGCTGACAGGTTCAGCACAAACTCCCCCCCACCAAAAGGGCAAATATCTATCCCAGCAGAGTGCTGCCCCCCTGACATCTCTGATGCTCAGGTAAGAGCTGCCCTCTCCAAAGCAAAAAACACAGCATCAATGGGACCAGATGGTGTCCCGGCTCGTCCTACATGAACTCCAAGAAGAGCTAAACCCAAACATAAAACTACTGTTCAGTCTCAGCCTTACTACAGGATATGTACCCAAAGAGTGGCGTACAGCAACATTGGTCCCTCTCCACAAAGGTGGTGCCTCAACGGATCCTGGAAACTATCGCCCCATAAGCCTGACTAGCTTGGTCTGCAAAGCTATGGAAAGGATCATCATGGACCTCATAAATAAAGATATTGGGGACCTACAGACACTGGATCCTACCCAGTTTGGCTTTGTTAAGGGCAGATCCTGCCTCTTAAACCTGGTCGATTTTTTTGAAACAAGTCACCAAGGCCATTGAAGAGGGGAAGGTGGTCCACACAGCCTACCTGGACCTAGCAAAAGCCTTCGATACAATACCCCACTTGGGCATTATAGATAAGCTCACCAGCTTAAATATAAACCCCTATGTCACTAGATGGGTTGCAAACTGGCTCAAGGACAGAACCCACATGGTTAGAATTGCTGGAGCCATGTCAGACTCCAAACCAGTTACTAGTGGCATCCCACAAGGCTCAGTCCTGGGACCTCTCTTGTTCGATATATATTTCTCGGAGGTACAGGCCAACATGGAAGGACTGTGGCTGACCAAGTTCGCAGATGACTGCAAACTGGGTGCCATAATTGACTCTCCAGCTGACACAAGCATCCTCCAAAAGGGCCTCATAGAAACAGACAACTGGTGCCAGAGCAATGGCCTCAAGCTAAATGCCAAAAAGTGTATAGTCATCCCCTTTGGCAAAAACAAAGTGCCCACAAATTACCACATAGGTGGTAATCCATTAAGTACAGAAGAAGTAATTAGGGACCTGGGGACCCAAGTTGATAGCAATCTCTCATTTGACAACCATGTGGCCAAAGTGGTTAGAAAAACATTTTATATAGCCCACCTAATCATGAAGGGATTCACATCTAGATCAGGGGAGGTCATTGTGCCTCTTTACTCATCCCTCATCAGTCCCATAATTGAGTACAATGCCCTTTATGGGATGTACCTTACCAGACACCTGCAGCAACTGGAAAGACCCCAAAAGTATCTCACTAAGAGGATCAAAGGTCTCAAACAAATGCCATATGCTGCCTGGTTAAAGAAACTCCAGCTCTACTCAGTGGCATACCGCCTGCTCAGAGGTGATCTGTGCCTGATGTATAAAGCCATGTCCAACCCGGAATTAATGGACATGCTGCACCTCAGAAAATCCAAATCCCATCGAGCTACGCGCTTGAGAGACTTGAACCTCAGCACTGAAATAAATAGGACATGCTGGAGGGACAGATTCATAAACCAGAGGCTCGCTTCACTCTGGAATAAAATCCCAGTCCAGGTTAGGCAGAGTCCCTCATTGACTCTCTTCAAGAGGAATCTTGATGAGTGGATGGGAGATCGTAGGTTTACCCCGGGTATCACTTCTGTGTCACTGTTAGACAGAGGCACAGTATACTAACCTCAAAAAAGGGCATAGCAAAATGAATTTAAAACGGGTGGCAAAAGCCAAACACACTCTGGCTAGGCTTATAAATGCCCTAGTGCAGATAGCCTAGTATGAACCTATGAACCTATGAACCTATAAGTGTAAGCAGGATTTTAGGAGCTGACATATAGACAAGCTGGTGCATGTGAGGTGAACATCCAGAGTTTCCCTCTATCCATTACAGACATTTGTCCTAAAGCACTTATAACTGTTATGTTCCCCATCCTGTCATGTAACTTACACATGATTTGTGTTAGGGTGGAACTGTGCATCACATGCATTGAAAGCCTGTTACATATTGGGTGTAGTGTCTGGGATACATACCTGCCTGTCCAGCATGTCCTGTTTATACCACATTCAAGGTATAGGTGTGTAGGTGAGGTAATTATTGTGCTAGTCCTTTCTGGATATGCAGGAGATACACAGTGGGGTCTGACATCTCCCTGCAAGGCAGGCATACACCACCGCTCCAAAGCATTTCAGAGACAGAATACACAGTTACGTGCTTGGTGAGTTCTGTAAAGGACATGTTATGTAGACTGTGTATCGATTTACTGTGGAACCTCTGTGGATGTGGCATTTGACAGCTATGCCTGATTACTTACATACCAAAGGTGGCATTTTACTCAGTGGAACAATGACTGTCTTGGATTATCAGGCCACACCTTTGTTTATAGGTTGAATAACATAGAATACATCCCCAAATATTACCAACCCATATTTGTATCTATTTGTCACTGACTACTGGGTCAACTGTTGGAGGTGTGTGGTCAATATGTTAGTTACCAAGGGTGGATGACTTCCCAAGCAATAGTATTGTGCATTCCTTGGCATTTACTGTTAGTCCATGGCTCTGACAACAACTGAATGTCTGTGTCAGCCCATCCAGATAACTCTTGAATCAGTGTGGGATTCAATGACTGCTCCTAATTTGCAATCTTCAAATTTAGTCAGTCAGAGGCCAATGACAATGGATGTGACTGCAGAGAAGTTAATTCCTTGAAGGAGCACATCTGACCCTACCCAAATCCACATCACACATAGCTACATGTGAGGAGGCCTTTACCAGACACATAAGTAAACACCAGGCACCTCAGAAACTCAAACATTAAGCTCACTACAAATAATTATCCCTCTGCAGAATGCATAATAGCTCACATACCACTGTCTCACTGATGAAACATCTAAGACAAAACACAAAATCAAACAGATAACTCATAGGTGATTACATCACGAGACACATTGATGTAGCTCTCACCAGGCTATATAAGTAAAAGGTCACAGTCAGCTTTCTATGAGGTGCCAGGATATGGCATCTCACGCATACACTCATGTCTGTCACCATCAGGTACTGTTGTGACTATGTCATAGCTCCTGCTGGTGTGTTCAACTTGAGACATAGCACTCTAGGCTGTATGCAAAGACATGACTGGCCTGACAGACTATATGTCTCAAACAGGTATGCCCTTGGCCTTGATCTACATTTTACCTTCACCTAGGATGATGCCTGCATACAAACAGAAAAAGGCTGATGTTAATAATTGCCATAGTGTGTGATGTCAGTGTAAGGGGATCCACTTTATGCCAGTGTGGGAATACCTGCTCAACAGACCTCAATGCTATGCCAGAGATGGCGTTCATCTGTCACCCCTGGGATTTTGGCAAGTGGCCAAGGCTGTTGCCACCCGCATACAGTGACTTCTAGGTGGTGTCACAAGGAAACACTTTTTCAATGAGAACCTCATCTACAAACAACATCATGACTGTGCTGCAAAATGCTAGGAATGTCACCACTAAACTCCACTCACTGGAAGCTATCACCATCTTGGAAGATGCAGACATAGTGTCATTGATACCTGGGTCATGGCTGTGGAGAGCACTACAGCTATACCAGGCTACACCTCCTTTCACACGTTCAGACCTCAAACTTAAACTGTGCAAAGTAATGGAGGTGGTGTAGCTAAATTCATTACGGATAGAGACATATCCAGATTGGTTAGAAAGTATGATTCCTTTGAAAATCTGCAGATTGACTACTTGTAGGACACCTAATTGAGCTATTGCCAGCTACAGGAGAAACTCCATGAATAAGGACACCCAATGTACTTAAATGGATCTACTTGAGTCTATCAAAACACATCAAAACAAGATGGCTTTGGTTGACTTTAACTACCCACCAACTGGGTAGATTGCTCATGCTCAGAGTCACTTTCCCAAAGGTTAGTTGATTTCCATAACTACAATGCCCTGGACCAGTGGTTTGACATCCACACAAGGTGAGATAAAGTTCTAGATTGGGTGCTAACCAATATGGGTGACCACTGTAGAACCTCTACTGTGAGGTCCTTCTGGTGAGATCTGTCCACAAATCAATGTCATTCATAGTAAGTATTACACCTGACTCCCACCCATCAATCAGCATATAAAGTAATAAAGTTCAACAAGAAGATTATAGCCTACTATGGATGGTATAAATAACTTGACTGTGCCACCCCCCCCACCGTCAGAACACACAACTATGCCAAGCTCTACACCAATGCTTTATACAAGCACCTGTACAACTGCATTGACTCTCCTGTACCTGACAGGGGCAAAATAAGCTCCTCATGGCACAGCAAACCTGTCTGATGGTCAATTACAATTAGCAGGCTTTACAATAACAGCTAGACATTGGTGCATCACATTAGGAGGGAGGAAGCCCCCCTAAAATGCTGACACTCCCTCCTCAGCTTAAACAAGCAAATAAGTGTTGTTGTGAAGTCCCGCAAAACAAAGTATGGAGCTAAATTAGCCTCTTCCACAAAGGAAAACCACAAAGCTTAGTGTAGCCACATGTGTAACCTAAGAGAAAAGGCACAGATTGTTGCTGAACTCATACTTAATGATACCACATATAATGAGCCTGTAGACATATCTAACCTGTTCGCCAACAAGTTCTGTGACAACTGCACTCCCCTATCCCCACCACATGTATTCCATGACATCCTTGCAACCTGTCGCATACCTTGTATCTCTAAAGAGCAGGTACTAAATGGCCTCTCTAAGGTGACAAATATAGCATTTATTGCACCTGCTAACATTCCAGGATGTGTCCTACATGGTGTCCAACATGGATTATCAACACCACTGGAAACTCTTTGAATCATAGTGTAACCACTTGCTGCATCCCAGCTGACTGGAAATCAGCCACTGTTATCCACATGCACAGAGGTGGTGCGTCCACTGACCATGGGAATTATAGACCTTTTAGCCATATCTGTAAGGCCTTGGGGCAACTCATCATGGAGTGTATCAATAAAGATATAGGAAATCTAAAAAACACTTAACCCTACATTGTTTGGATCTGTGATAGGGAGATAATGCCTGTTAAGCCTGGTGGACATGTATGAGGCAGTCACCAATGACTGGATGAGGAGACATCTGTGCATTCAACCGTCTGGACTTAGCCAAGTCGTTTGACAGAATTCCCCACTCAGGCATCATTGACAAAAGCACCCAGCTAGTAATCGACAGAATTATCATTAGAGGGATCCCTAACTGTCTCACTGATAGCAGTCATATAGTCAGAATAGGGCTATCCACCTCCAATAGCAGAGCTGTAACCACTGGTGTAACACTGTGTTCAGGCATGGGTTATCTAAGATTTGGAGTCCATGTATCCAATGGACAAACCCAAACTGAATGTCTGTGGCTGACAAGGTTTGCTGATGCCTGCAAATTGGGATCAGTCATAGACTCTCCAAATTACATCCTACAAGAGGGTCATACATGACCAAATGATTGTTGACACAATCATGGTGTTAAACTCCATGCAAATATATGTACTATCATTCCTTTCTGTACCGGCAATGTCTCTGCTATTTAGCACATTAATAGCAGCACCTTAAGTACATACTCAGGGGTGGGAGACCTGAGCACCAAGGTTTACACCTACCTTGCCTTAGATCACCATGTCTCCACAGTGGTAAGAAGTGCATTATATCTTGCTCATGTCATAAATGAAGACACTGTCACCCAAATATGAAGTAGTTATAACTTTCATGTAATCTTTCCTCATCAGTCCAATATGTAAGTGCAACGGCCATTTTGTTATGTACATTTCCAAGCACCAGTGGCAACTATAGAGACCACAAAGATTTCTTATAAGGGAAATTTAAGTATTCATAATTTTTTCTATGGGGATTATCTGAAATCATGCTAACTTTAGTCTGTGTCATACAGACTACTCAGTGGTGATCTCTGCCTTGCATACGAGGCAATTTGTGACCCTGATTTATTAGTAATACTGTATATCCATAAGTCAAATTTTACACACATTACATGCTGTAAACCTGAACCTGGTATGTGACATGAATAAAACATGCTGTAGGGAGAGATATATCTACCATAGTTTAACAACCTTTGCAAGAGACTCCAACTCAATGTCAAACAGCCCACCTCATTGGCCTTCTTCAGATGCAGTCCGTACAACTGGATGGGTGACCATAAGTTCATCATGAGGGTTCTGCTGTGTCCCCTTTGGACATGGGCAATGGGTGCTGATCATGTAAACAAGGGTAAGAACTTGGCTAGGATTATAAGGGCCCTAGGGGTATTAGCTTATGAAACTCCAATGATCCTATGATCTCATAGGCTGATGTAAAATGCTTTAAATAACATCCACACACACCAACTACCGAAACCACAGAATAGTGAATTTCAAAATCCCGATGTTCAGAGATGCTGAAGTAGTGCTTCTGGTGTTGCGGTGTTTGAATGGAAGTTCAGGTAATTATGTATGATTAAAATGTTTGTTAGGCACTTTAGTGTGTGTCTGTGTGTGTTGTGACTGTGATGTGTGTGTGCAAGGGGAATGGAGGTGTGTGGTGGTGTTTTTGTGTGTTTTTGTCTATGTAGTATGACCCTGGAGTTAGTATATTTAAGTAGGAAGGGTGTGGGGTTGCAGGGGGGCCTGTCACCCTGCTTGTATGTAGTGTAGGTTTGTGTGTTTGTGTGTGAGGGGAAGATGTGTGTTTGTGTATGTGTGTGGTGTCTGGTTAGTGTAGGATTCGCAATTTCAAAAGTGGGATTTCAGTATTTAGAGATTTCGGCTTTATGCTCTTGAAATTCTGAGATTCGTTTTTTCAGAATTTTAAGATTATAAAGTGTTGCTAGATATATATATATATATATATATATATATATATATATATATATATATATATATATATATATATATATATATATGTGTGTATATATATATATATATATATAAATATATATATATATATATATATATATATATATATATATATATATACATATATAGTTTGCTATGACTTACCTGAACTGCAGGAAGTCAGGAAGTCAAACATTCGATGAGCACAATCACGATGTTCAAGTGGCAGAAAATCAAAACAAAAGTGGTCAACCAAGATTAGTCGACTTGCATGGTACACTTGACCTTTTCACAAGCGATGTGCCGAGACTGTGGAGGGAGGTCACGCTTCAGTGAGGAATAGAGAAGTTGCCCATTTCCTCACTGTAGTACGATCTCAGAGTTGGTATATTTAATGTGAAGGGGGTGTGGGGAGAATGTCGAAAATATGTAATGCACTTAATCACGGAAACCATTTTCAACATTCTACTCTTGCATGCTTTTCAAAAACAACATTTTTTTTTTGCCATAACATTAATCGAGCTAAGACTAATCGACCTGTCAATAGTAAACCTAGATATATATATATATATATATATATATATATATATATATATATATATATATATATATATATATATATATATATATATATATATATATTTATATATATATATAAATGTATGTATACACATATATATGTTTGTTCAGAATAAGTACTTACCAGATAGGTTCACTGCAAACTTCACCCCACTGTCCCCCCAAAGAACCTTTTTCATCCACGATACTTGTCCTGCACCTCACATCTCCCTATCCAAGGCAAAGAACACAACTTCTATGGGACCTGATAGTATCCCAAGCTGTATTCTGCACCATCTCCAGCAAGAACTAGCTTCACTATTGATCATCCTATTGAACCACAGCCTAAGTACAGGTTTCATTCCAGCAGAGTGGATAACTGCAATTGTCATCCCCTTGCACAAAGTTGGTGCCACTATTAACCCTGCAAACTATCGCCCCACTAGCTTGACAAGTCTGATCTGTTAAGCCATGGGGAATATTATTCTAGATCTCAGAAACAAGTACATAGGCAATCTCCAAGCACTTGACCCCACCCAGTTTGGATTCGTTAAGTGCAAATCTTACCTGCTGAACCTGGTTGGCTTCTTTGAGACTGTCACCAAGGCTCTGGTTTAGAGAAGGTTAGTACATACAGCATAGCTTGACTTGGCCAAGGCATTTGACACAATCCCCCAATAGGACAACATCAAAATCTAACATAACTTGGTGTAAATCCCAATCTCATCAGGTGGGTGGCCAACCGGCTCACAGAGAGGACACTCAAACTGTCACTAGTGTAGTTCCCCAGTGATATGCCCTGGGACCCCTACTGTTTGCCATCTACTTCTCAGAGGTTCAGCCAAAGACAAAAGGCCTGTGGCTGACTAGGTTTGTGGATGACTGTAGGTTGGGTGGTGTCATTGACTCCTCAAATCATTTTAATATACTGCAAGAGGGTCTCACAGCAACTAATGACTGGTGCCAAAGTCATGGCCTTAAGTTAAATGCAAAAAAATGTATCATCACACCATTCAGCAGAAATGTCGCCCCTATGGATTACCACATCAATGACAACCCGCTAAACACACAAGCTGTGGTAAGAGACCTGGGTACTCAGGCTGATATCAATCTCACATTCGACTATCATGTAGTGGCAGTGGTCAGAAAAGTCTTTTACTTGGTTTATCTCATAAGTAAAGAGATTGCAACCAGAAAAATGGTGGTTACTACCTCTCCATACTCCTCCATCATTAGACCAATAATTGAGTATAACACCCTGTTTGGTATGTACCTCTCAAAACATTTGCACCAACTGGAAAGGCCACAGAAATACCTCATAAAGAGAATCCATGGCCTCCAACACCTGACCTATGTGGACAGGCTGAAATCACTATCACTCTACTTGATATCAATCAGATTGCTCAGAGGTGACCTGTGTCTCGCCTACAAGGCAATCTTGGACCCTGTCCTACTAGAGATGCTCATTATATGTAACTCTAACAACTCACGCATTACCTGCCCTAAAGGCCTGAATCTAATATGCAACATCAACAGATCCTGCTGGAGAGACAGGTTTGTCTCCCAGAAGCTGTCCCATCTCTGCAACAGACTTTCCATACATGTCAGAGTACACCGCTGACCTCTTCAAGTGCAACCTTGATGAGTGGATGGGAAACCACAAATTTATACCAGGGGTTCCACCTGTGTCCCTCATTGACAGGGACAACAGGTGCTGACTGAGGTTTTTTTGGGGGCATAAACTCTTGGCTAGGCTTGTAAACTCCCCAGGGCCAGTAGCCTAGTAACCTCCTATATGTGTGTGTATTTGTGATATATATATATATATATATATATATATATATATATATATATATATATATATATGTATATAGATAGATAGATGATAGATATATAGATATATAAAATAAAGGGACAGAGGGATATATATTATAAAAGTCATCTTGTGCGAGGAGCAACATATTTGCGCTCAGCTTAACTAAATGTATGAGCATGCCCAATGGGAGTTTTGGCTAGTTATAAACTGGCTCCAATCCACACCTAGCTGCACTCCAATCCGGGATTTTGTGTATTACACAATATGACATCTGTTCCTGTTTCTGCACTACTGCACTTCACTCACATTGACTAAGATTTTGTAAAGTTGTCTTATGTAATTAATATGTGACAGTGGTTAAAATAGTACAGCACAACCAGACTGACAGTCTGTAGAACACAAATTCTTAATACCTCACATCCAAAACAAGTAGATATTCCTAGATAAGAACCATGAACTCCATCACACAAGGTGATTGCCTTAGTTCTTTAAGGACCAGAAGCTGCTTGACAGACAGGGGCTCATTCATCACACAATCACCTGCATAAATAAGTGCATTGGTTATTCCTCCATTACCTAAGACATACAAGGTATGATCAATTTCTATAGTACTGTCCTGAGACTGAGTGAAATGCTCATATACCACTGAAGAGTTACCGTTAAAGCAGTTACAAGGGAACACTGCTTTGTTGGGAGTGAGGAACAGCACCACATGTTCTGCTGGGATGCATGGCAGTATGAGCACCATTTAACCTGACTGTCTAACATCTCCTTTGCATAATGTACCAGTAATATGCTGCAGTAAGACTGCATGAATATTCTATGCATGAAGCCTACTGAATAGAAATGGAAACATGTTACAGGTATCTGTAGTCCCATGTGGATGTCATTTCTGTCCAACTAGCTCACTGGTCAGTTGCATAATGTACCTGGTCAATACATAAATTGACATATCATAATAATCCAGTAGACTACTGTATAGTTTATAGACTTACCCTCCAAATGCAGCAGTTGACACAACTGTAGATCAGGGCTGACTCTGTCCGATGCAAGCAGTACACGACTAATACATGGATGTGTGAGTTGCCTTGCATTAATTTTAATATCTGTATGTGAGTAGGAGTAAGCTGTTAGTTCATAGGTACCTAGGTTGTCAGTGTATGCGTTATGTGTTGCCTCTTAGCTAAAGCCAAGGCATACTGAGCACACCTACATCTGCCTACAGAGACATCAGCAGAGAGTCCCTCTCCCGAGACCTCCTGTGACTGTGGCTGTGGTGACCTAGGCATAGGTGGAGGGCTATGTATCCCTTCCCTTTGCTGATCCTGCTGCAGCTGTTTCCACAGGATCAGATTGTGTAGCATAGCACATACTGTGAATATCTGTGCACGTGTAGCTAGAGTATATTGCAGGGATCCACCAGATATATCACTGCATGGAACTGTGACTTCAGAAGCCCAAACGCTCGCTCTATGATATTCCTAGTTTGTGCATGTGCCTCATTATGGCATTTTTTCATGTGTGTCTGAATTTCTGATGGAAGTCATCATCCACAGTTCCAGGACGTAGCCAGCATCCCCCAGTAAATGGCCCTGTAGGATGTCACCCCTAGTGAACATCTGGTACAGCTGTGATGTGTGCCAGATATGGGAGTTGTGATAACTGCCAGGGTTGCCAGCGCACACATTCAGGATAATCCCTTGTGCATTTCAGATGATTTGGCAGTTGATGGAGTGGTACCCCTTGCGGTTAATGTAGATTGTACCCTGCTCATCAGGTGGTGCCTTGATGTGTATATGAGTGCATTCTTTGGCATCCAGTCCTTCAGGGTTGTGTGCTACATGGTAGAAGTGTTGCATATTGTTGGCCCTGGCCTCATGGGTAAGGGGAAAAGATATGTGGAAGGATAGCATCCAGGAATTGGTGGAGTATCCTTAATGCAGATGCCTGTGACACCCCCATCATGTCCCCAGTTAGTCTTTTAAAAGTACCTTTGTCACCATTGGGATGGATTCCCCTCTGTTACCTCTCACTCTTAGTTGAGGTCGGCAGAGCTCAGTGAGTTCTGGTAATATGTCCCTGTCCATCCTGTGGCACTCTATAATCTCCAGCTCATGTAGCTCCTAGAAGGTTACCCTGGGCATGAACACTCTTCTCCTTCTCTGCCTAGGCCTATTGTCAGCAGCACCAGCAACACTGACTTCAGCATCTAGTACATACAGATGTAGCAAACCTGCAGCAGCCCATAGCATTATCCCAGTTAAAATTCCAAAGTCTCTACTCCAATGGGCCAGAGTATTGAGGGGAAATCAGAATGTAGGGTGTATGCATATTTTATACAGCTCTGCTTTAGGTCCACCATGTGGGATTGGCTAATTATGATGCAGTACATCTGCCCAGGATATAATTGACATAATTTACAGGCCCTACTTTAGTATGCGCCACTCTGCTATGCACCTTGTTGCACAGTATAGCTTATATAAAAGTCAGAGATATTCATTAAAGATATCTGGTTTTAATTGACTGCTGCCTATGTCATCACAGTCATGTGGGTAATCTGCCCACGCAAACACACTCAGCTATGGAGCACTAAACACCAAAATGCATGGCTGGGAACAAAAATTCCTTTAAATAATAAAAATAAGACACACAGCCTGATGTCATCCACATCCTGTTGGAATATCAACATTGTGTAGGAGCCTACACAAAAAGAATATGGAGACATGGTTGCTCTTTTTAGCAATTCAGTAAATCCACTTTATTTGCATACATATTCATGCTGACATCCTAGATACTATGTGATTCATAGCCATGTGAGCTTGGTGACAGCGCCCATGCACCATTGTACACACCCAATGCAAGGTCCTACAGCATATTTGTGAAAATCATATTAGGAATATCATTTTTTTAATTTGTGTTAAGCATGTTTGCACACTGTAGCATATAGCACAAACATGCAGAAATCAATTAAAAGGTTATTTATTTTTACATATTCCCTTCCTTTATAAGACATCTACAATGTACCTTTGGCTCATATATGTCTGTGGTCTAGCATTTGCTGGGGAGTTATATCAATATTTATGGATATTATTTGTAGACTTTTACATCCTCTTCTGTCCATGCTGACTCCTGCATGCAGAAAAATTCTTCATACACTATGGACACTGACACGGAGTCTACACAGACTCTTTTCTGCTTATTGCATTGCTCCATCTGGGTCATTTGCATAAGATTCAACTGCTTATGAGGTAATTTGCATTCCACGGAATTTTCCCTGTTTGCGCATGACTGTGCACCACTCACCCAAGCTTACTGAATCTAAAATTGTCCTCACTTGTGTATGAATTGCACACTGATGTGTACACCCAAAAAATAATGTGTAAGCTTTACTGAATTCCCACCAGTGAGTATTACCATTCAGTACATTTAGCTTTAAGCAAAATTTCTGTATTCTCCTTCAAGTTACTTCCTTAGTGGGGCAGTTCATTGAGGCCCTCCTGCTTCTTGACAATTGTTTCCTTAGTTTGTGTTATGGACGTGCTGTCACCTGTGTGGATTTTGCATATTCCTTCTGGTTTTGAGTGTTTTTCCTCATTTCCTCCTATATCAAAGAGATGGGTTATAGACAACAGTTAGTGTTCTTTCAAATTTTGTATGTATGTGTGTGTGTCTGTTTGTGGTTGTTTGTGGGACTGTGCTGTGTGAAAGACCTTTGATGAGTTATTTCTCTGTTCATGATCATTTTCATTGTCTTATCTTCAAACACCACTGGGATAGGATTAATTTCACTTCTGATCCTGAAATGGACTCAGTTGGTAATCAGGCAATGGCTGAATCATTTCCTTATTAAATGCTGCTTGAATATTAATATAAGTTTTGAAAATATTTCTGTTCTAGCAATATTTTCTTGTTTCTCGTTATTTCTTGCAACTTTTCCATGTAGTATCTGTTTAGCTCTCCCTTACTGATCCATTCATCTGAATAAAGGGGTCTATATTATATATTCGAACTTTCTGAACTTCGAATCTCATATGTTCAACAACATATGATCGAAGTTTAAAAGTTCAAATATATAATAAAACAAACAAAAAAAAATAATAAAAAACCTTAATGGTGTAGGCAGGGGGGCAAGCCCCCTGCACCTCCCACACCTCCCCTACTTAAATATATCAACTCCAAGATAGCACTTCAGTGCAGAAAAGGGAAATTCTCCCATTCTGCACTGAACGGCACCATTACGTTTAACCTTCAAATGCTTGAAATTTCGATCATATGGTGTCAATCATATGCTTTTCGAAATTTCAACCGTTCGTGGTTCTAATATGAACCAGAATAAAGATGGACTGCAGTTCTTAAAAACAGGTCTAACATTCTCTGTTTGACTTCATATTTAAAAAAAAACCTTGGTTTTAACCTTGGGTCTTGCCGTCTGTCTTAATAAGTTAATGACAGATGTTAATTCTTTTTAGAGCTATGTCCAAAATCATTTTCTTGCATTTCTGTAGTGAAATCAGTGACAGGATATTTCCAATGTTATACTTTCATTTCTTCCTTCACCTTGGTCACTTTTGGGGTAACCCAAATAATATTTTAGTTATTATCTGTCACTTGATGCAACTAACCTTGTTTTGTCTTTATGGCTTTCAGTTGTTACCATTTTATACAAACAATTCTTCTTGCACACGACATTTTTACCTTGCTTTTCTCACACAATTTTTCTTGCATCTCTTATGTATTCATGCATTTTTGTCATAATTAGGACATGTTCTGTATTCCAGTTGCTTAGACATGTGCCTGTTTGATATGGGATGGCATTTTACATATACGACAATCTTCTTTTCTAGGAGTCAGGACAGCTTGTTCCCTGTTCATTCAGCCCCATCATGGAGAAAACCACAGGCATCCCTAACATGTATTTCTGTTGACAGTACTGTTTTCACATCTTATTTAAAAATCAACTGTTTTGGATGTAATTCCTTTTACATTACCACACAATGTATCTTGTGTCCTAGTCTATTTTTTAATGCATTTTAGTCATCAACTAAATTGGCAGTATGCAATCAATCTACTTTATTCCACTATATAATATCAAATGCTTTCAGTTCTTTGGTTTGTCATATTATTCAGTTTTTGATTATTTGGATTCACATGATTTTGCCAGCTGCTAATCTATTTAAACAATGTCTCATGGGGTTTAACAAGTAATGCTAGACCATCTTATAGGTTCATAGGAGGTTACTAGGCTATTGGACCTAGGGCCTTTATAAGCCTAGCCATGTTATACCCTTGTTCCCTTATTGACCAAGTTGTATGGTTTATATTTGCAGCATAAGCCTATGATCAGCACCGACTGCCCCTTATCTAAGAGGGACATAGATGACACCCCTGGGGTAAATTTACTGTCTACCATCCAGTTGTCTAAGTTACATTTAAATAGGGTCATTGGGGAGCTCTGTTTTATGTGAATTCGGAGTTTATTCCAGAAGAGTGGCAATCTCTGGGAGACATATCTGTCTTTCCAGCATTTCTTGTTCACATCACAGGCTAGGTTAAGATCCCTAGAGTGAATGAATCTTATCCCATTTGACTTGCAGATGTGCAATATTTTCATTAGGGCAGGGTCAGAGACTGCTCTGTAGGCCAGGCTCAAGTCACCTTTTAGCATCTATAAGATAAAATGTATAGTGACAGGGCCTTCAGTCTGTCCATGTAGGTCATGTGTTGAATGCCCTGATTTTTTGGTGAGAAACATCTGAGGACTCTCAGGCTGCTGCATGAGTCTGGTGAGATACATATGGAAGGAAGCAATGTACTCTATTAGTGGTCTGATGAGGGATGAGTACAGGGGAGTTACAACATCCTTAGCTCTTGAAGCAATGCCCTTACATATGAGATGTGCAACATAGAACGTGTTCCTTACCACTGTTTACACATTGTGATATCAGTTAAGGTTGCCATCAACCAGTGTTCCCAAATCTCTCACCACAGGGTTTGAGCTGAGTGGTACTGTAATTTGCAGGGACTTCCCCTTTGCCGTAAGGGATGATAATGCATTTTTTACATGTAGTTTAAATCTGTGGCTTTGGCACCAATAATTTGCCTGTGTAAGCCCTTTTTGTAGTATGTCAACATCCTTAGGGGACTCAAAGATTGCACCCAGTTTGCAGTTATCGGTGAACTTGGTAAGCCACAGGTCATCTATTTTTGCTTGGACTTCTGAGAAATAGATTCCAAACAGTAGGGGACACAGTGCAGATCCTTATGGTACACCACTGGTAAGTGGTCTGCTGGTAGAGATGGAATCCCCAACTTTGACTGCATGCATTCTGTCATTGAGCTATTTGGCTACCCATCTAATGATGTATGGATTAATTCACAGCTGGGTGAGTTTCTCAATGATGCCCGAGTGGGAATTTGTGTCAACAGCCTTGGCTAAGTCAAGATAAACTGTATGTACTGGTTTGCCTTCATCCAGGGCTTTGGTGACATTCTCAAAGAAGTGCACCAGGTTTACTAAGCATGCTCTACCCTTAACAAAGCCAAACTGGGACAGGTGAAAAACTTCAAGGTCACCTATGTCTTTGCTGATGAGGTCCGTGATGATTCTCTCCATGGCCTTGTAGATACGGTTGGTTAGGCTTATGGGTCTATAGTTCCCAGGGTCGGTTTGTTGAAGGGAATTACTGTTGCTGTTTTCCACTCTGCTGGGATAACATTTAGACTGTGGTTGAAGAGTGTCTAGTGGCTCCACTAGGTCTTGTTTTAGACTATTAATTAGACAGCCTGGGATGTTATCCAGTCCCATAGAGGCTGTGTTTTTGTCCATGGAGGGTGTGGTTATGACCTGCTCTTTGGAGATACTAGTTAGAGGACTAGTGACAGGTATGCTTTGGGATATGCCTGGTGGGGATGGGGGGTATGGTTTATCACTGATGAAGGCTATATGCTGAAACTGGTCTAATATATAAATTATTAATACATTATTTGAAGTTGGCGTCCCTTGTGGTGCTGACCCTTTTTTTGAATGTTCATAGTGTTATATTGGCCATTTGATAAATCTCTTTGGGTGTGATGGGGTGAAGTTTGCACCAAATCTGTCTGTTAGCAGGTTGGTGATGTCCTCAGAGTCTGTATGAGTGGTACCATCCACTACTAGTTCGGCACAAGGCTGGACCTTCTCTTTTAGATTTCTGACATAGCTAAAGAATGCTTTGTGATTATTGTTACCTAGGGTTGCTAGTTTAGCTTTGCAATTGGCTTTAGAGGACTTTACAAAAAATCTAATTTGTTTGTTCAAGCTGTGGACAATGTTCTTCCTCTGCTGAGTCAGTTCCCTCTTGTTAGACATTAGTCTCTTCCTCTTGTTGAATAGCATATTTATGCCTGATGTCCACCAGGGTGGCTTGTGTTTTTTGTGAGGACCTTGTTTTGATCTTGCAGTTTATAGGTCTGTACCTCTTAGACCAAGGAAGAAACTGACATGTTTTTATTACTAAATGATTAGTCTAGTTGTACTCAGTTTGATAAAGGTAGCCCAGTCCTTCTTAATATGGTGAAACATAAACAAACATCTTGCTATTATTCATGCTTAAGGTCTGCATGCACTTTAATCTGAGCTGTTGCACATAGACTCCTTTGCATGCCATTCTTGTGCATATGGTTAAATACTACTGTGCATCATTTATTTCCTTATAAGCACAATTACAATATATCATGCTGCAATGACAGAAAATACTCATCTTGAATGATTCACTAAGTGGAACATTTCTGTGCAAGTGTATTTCAAATAAAAAATTCCATGACTCATTTTAGAAATGCAATAAAGCAACAAGTAATTGATAATCTCAGTAAAATTATAGCTCCTCTAATGCTAACCTACATCCACACAATGGTTTCCTGTGTTTACATTCACTAGTGTTATCCACTACAATAATATTCTCTATCCTTAGAAAGAACATTTCTTGCTTCCAGTTAAAGAGATAAAACCATTAAAACATTTTTCAAAAGCATACTTACTAAGTACATAAAGTTAAAAAATGTACTCAGTGGGTCAGACAACAGCTAGAGTTGGCACTCTTATTACTAAAAAGGAGAGAAGTATCCCAGTACCTATGTCGGTGGAAGTAGCTGGGGCAGTCAGATGTGTAGACATTTTCTCCAAAACAAAGGTGAGTGAGACATATATAAAAGATATTATGTTATGTTTTGGTTAGCGGCTACAGAAGCTAGCAGTTAAAATAGATGGAAAATAGACTAGCTGGTAATGTAGAGAGCAAATAATTACATAGGTTGCTTCTTACAAAATCAGAACTAATGTATTTTATTTCATTTATTCTTGACAGAGTGCATGAGTTCTACTACACCAGCAGCCTATTTTCTTGGGAGAACCCAGATGGTATTCATTCTGACTAGGCTACTTGGGACCTTCCCTACTCTTTTTCTGTAGATAGGTTTGCAAGAATTCTGGAAGAAGAGCAGGAAGATGAAGGAGGAGGAGAGGAAACTGCTGAATAACATCCATGAGGATACATAGATTAAGGAGATGGAAAAATCTGAAAATGAGAACGCTGCTTTACTTGTGAATGTTGCATATGCTGTGGAGTTGGATTTTCTACAATCTGAAAATATTGGTCTTCAGGAAATCAGTCTGGATAATGTTGTTTTGTTATGGCCATTGTATTTGCCATGCACACATTTAACACACCTACCCATAATGCATGCTGTACATATTCACTTATTGTTGCTGTTAACTGCACTGCATCACAGTTGTCACCATGGTGGCATATCTGAAGGGTATGTAAGAGTCCTGCAATATAACTAATAACCTGTTATTGCAAGATGTGTGCACAGAGATGAACATAATGGTGGGCCAAATGGCCTACAGTAGGAACATGTCTGAAACATCCCCCTTATACAGTGCTACAACAGTGTATATACCACTATTACAATAGCAACTGTTACAGATATACACAACGGCATATCACAATACCACATTCCACAACCCTTACAACCTGTAATGTGATCCTAACATGAGCAATGAATGTGTAATATGGAATCCTATGTTAGGACAGCAAATATTGGGAATACATACCTTAACAATCACTGGAAGTATATGTGTGCACACACTTCAAATAACAAATTGTGGAAGCAGCTTGTGAGGTAACGACAGCATTCACTCTTCATGAGTATGCACCTTCCATCAAGTAAAGGTCCTCAATGTCACACCAAGAAATGGTCTGCTGTCCAAGACATATGTCCATCACATTTCCCCACTCACCTGCAACAGAGGCAGCCATGGCTTGCACACATCTTACAAGCCATGGAATGGATCACATATTCAACAGATAGCATGCAGGAGTGGGAGATATAGCCTTACCTCACCATTGCATATACTATGGCAAACAGTGCAGACAGTCATGTATGTGACGAGGAAGTATAGGACACCATTAATGTAGAAAATAAACAGATGGCCATCCAAAACAGAGGATGGCACATGTTGCAAACTAGTCATGGAGGCTGCCTAGAAACATGCCGCAACACTGAGGGAGTTGCAGGAATATCTAGCAAGCACTGGCTGTGCAGTACCTGTGTCGACAATCACCTGGACTCTGTGTAAGTGTGGCCAATGGATTAAGGTAATCAGATGAGACAGTTGTTCCACAGGAAACATCAGCCAGGGCTCTCTACAGGTAGCATATGCATAACATCAAAGGTCCCCCAAAAGCATGTGTTGCAATGTGTAATGGTATACCAAGACCAAGTTCGAAATCTACAGACAGTATCAATTAAGATACATGTGCTACACAAGCAACACCTCACTCCACCTCAGGCCTATCATCCCCATCTGTACCTTGCTGGTGCCAGTGTATGTTTGCCATTCATTAGCAGAGACTAGGCCAGTACACATGGTGTTCTGAGTTTGGGACACTGCAAAATGAAACTCATGTGGGGCCCATAATTGTCAAGCATCTTCAAAAAGGCTGAGGATGGGGAGGGGTGTCATCCTGAAACACAACATTAAACTGAAGCAGACATCCAAAGCTCACTAAGAATGGATGTATCTGTGCAGAGTCAAGGTCATGAATTGTATCAGACATAACCCTGACTCCACAGCAATAGTGACGGCACTGTGTGACCTCCAAGGACAGTGTACATGAGTTGACCTTGCAATCTGGCAGAGTTGGGGGACATTTGTAGGGCAGAGTGACCAAATACTGGCAAGTGCAGATGGGCCATGTTAGTATACCCCTTCCAGAAATAGTGACTGCTGTTGTACACTTAACAGTTGATTCAACAAACCACCATGTTAAGGGTGTGCACACTTATGCAACCACATATTGTATGCATCTCAATCAGCATCTGCACAACTGACACATTTGTTTGAAACTGTATTTGATTGCACAGGTCATATGTCACATATCAGGTTTGCGTAATGTTAACATATGCAGTATTGTAGCCCCATGGCATAGCAAGGAAGAGGGTGCCATGTCAATAAGGGTGTGTGCACTCCTCATAGCCACAGTAAGCTTTAAAGGTTGTCAGTGTAATTGTATTTTAATGCTCACACATGCACTGCTGATGATGAGATCTGCAAATTAGACATCAGGCATTCACTATTGACATCTGTCCTCATATCATCCCAGGTATGTGTCAGACAAACACATAGGGGCTGTGAGCAGCAGAGCAAACATAACTGACACACATATACACATTCAGCAATGGCATGCAAACCTGTGAGGTACAGTACATACCAGGGTGCTGAACAGCTGCACAGCAATAGTGTGTACATGGGTGAAGTGTGTTCCAGGGGAAGGGGCATCACCTACTAACACAACTCATGCATCACAGAGATGTATAATGTTGGTAACATGGATTGACTGTAGCTGCAGTGCATGCTGTCGAGTGCCATATGTCATGCATGTTGACAGATAGGTAATGAGAGGTCTGTGTGTAATATCTTTGTACAACCTCACCTGCAAGTGTGTTTGTGTGTGTGTGTGTGTGTGTGTGTGTGTGTGTGTGTGTGTGTGTGTGTGTGTGTGTGTGTGTGTGTGTGTGTATGTATGTGTGTGTGTACAGTTAAGCAATGAAGTACAGATCCTAAAGTCCGTTTCTTATTTTCCCCTCACAGGTGGCGAGGTGGGTCATGGTCCCTCTGGCAGGCAAACTAATTTTAGCATCCATACAGACTCTGACAATGATGATAGGTATAGTGAGGCACAGGCAGGGTTATTAAGGGCTGAAGCTGTGTCATCAATTGACATCCCACTGTTATCCACCTCATCTCTGCACACAGTCACATTGCCTATACATACCCCATCACCAGTGGCCATAGATGAGGGAAGGTTGGCGGGTGGTGGCATGGGACAGGACAGTGTGGTGACTATGACAAGTGTGTCTGGACACAGCAGCTATAGCCAGATGCCTGGTGAGGTACCACACAGGCAGATGTACATGGGTGTTCATAGGAGGGCTTCTGGTCATCATGTTCCTGGCAGAAGTGCCACAGCTGGTGTCACCAGATGCATGTTTCAGGCCATCATGGAGACACAGGCACGTATGGAACATTATACCAGACAGGGTCTAAAGTTCCAGAGGGCTAATCATTCTGCTGTTATTGACAACATCCATCATCTTGCAGGAGCCCAACATTATTTTATAGAGGTCCTGGATAGATGGTTGGGTGAGATGGTGGGAATCCTCAACCGTGCAATGTCTGTGCTTGAGCATATTGTGGGAGTAGTGCAACAGACACATGGACATAGGTCAGCAATACCAACAGGTGGAGGTCAACATGGACGTGCAACAAGTAACAAGTCAGAGCTGCTCCCGTAGTGGCAGTACCAGCACCAACACTGCAGGGGGGCACTGTCCACACCACAACATAGCAGGCAACATGCATGTGGCCCTGGTCAGTCCCAAGAGGTACTCGGATCCAGCGGACATATGTCATCATTAGGGGAGAGTACCATATCTGGCCTTGTACCTGGTAGTGCCCATGGAACCCCTGGTAGGCAAAGTTCTTGCATCCATGGCCGGAGATTGTGAACTGCACACCCTGCCAGGCATGGTCTGCAAAGCCCTGTATAGGGCAGCCACATGACAGAAATGTGTGCATGCATGCACACACACATCACCAACACAGCTAGGGCAACCCCATACCTACACATACCACATCTACATAGCCTAATTAATAATGAAACCCCCTAACATGCATGCATGATGTCAACCAAATGCCTAGGTCTCTGGCAAACCCACAACACATCCTGTGCATATGATGATACCTTTGCCACATCCCTGTCATCCATTACATCAATGCAGGGACAGGCTAATATGGTTCTGATGCACAGGGTGACTGTACTAAGGTGTACCCATGTAATGCTGTGTAACATGTTTTCAGCACTAAAGTTTAATGCATACATGCCAGGATGTGTAGCTGTCCAACCATGATGCATTATAGCTGTTATTAACACTGACTGATTGTGGTCTCCATAATGTATTCCATTTTTGTTGTAGGTGTCTATGTGTTAGCAGGATGTTGGTCTGCTGTTGTTTCCTACAAGGGGTATGGCACTGTGGTGACACCTTGACTGTGCCATATCCTGGGTACAGCTGAACACAAGTCACAGCTCTGTATAACAGCTGCCGACGATATCCAAGGGTCCAACGATATAACCAATAGTTAGCACTAAATGTCCCAAAGATGTAACCATGATCCACACAGTTTTCCTTCTTTATAAACAATTTTTATTACACCAAAAAAAGACCATGTATGTCAATACACTTCCTCAGAACAACGTAAAATGCAAAAACCACAGTTTAAATAGTTAAAAAAACACCAAAATTTCTTCCTAATTGAATATAATATTCTGATTCACCCTTTCCATTTAAAGCAACAGCATCTAAGCTGATCAAATTACAGTGCATCATACTTCTTGTGAAATTTGTTAAAAATAATTTGTTGAAAATATTAAAAATATGTTACAATAAAACAATATAACAATATGGCAATGCATATAAAATGAATTGATCATCACAACAAATATTACATATTTAAATACGTTTGTTGAAAAATGCCATTAATATACATGTAAATTGTAGATGTTTATTAAAATTTAAGTTATCCATTGATATTAAAAATGTACCCAATGTATAAACAAGTTATTGTGAAAGACAAGTTTTACAAAAAATGTTTAGTTAAAAATATATAAGAAGTATATATATAAAAAAAGTTGACAACAAACATAAACCGACAATCTTACGAGGTCGGCAGCAGCCTTAGGATTCATAATATTTTTAAACATTTTTAACCAAACATTTTTTGTAAAACTTGTCTTTCACAATAACTTGTTTATACATTGGGTACATTTTTAATATCAATGGATAACTTAAATTTTAATAAACATCTACAATTTACATGTATGTTAATGGCATTTTTCAACAAACGTATTTAAATATGTAATATTTGTTGTGATGATCAATTCATTTTATATGCATTGCCATATTGTTATATTGTTTTATTGTAACATATTTTTAATATTTTCAACAAATTATTTTTAACAAATTTCACAAGAAGTATAGTATGTAATTAGATGTGTTGATGCACTATAGGTTTTAAAGTGCAATACAAGGTTGTTTAGATAATTTGATGTTGTTGCTTTAGATGGAAAGGGTGAATCAGAATATTATATTCAATTAGGAAGAAATTTTGGCATTTGTTTAACTATTTAAACTGTGGTTTTTGCATTTTACGTTGTTCTGAGGAAGTGTATTGACATACATGAAAGCGCTAAACAATATCGTGTAATGGTCTTTTTTTTGGTGTAATAAAAATTGTTTATAAAGAAGGAAAACTGTGTGGATCGTGGTTACAGCTCTGTATAACAGTTACTGCATGTGCCACATGCCTGATAGGTCTTAGGGGTGCATACAGGTGAGTGAATGGTGGCTGTCAGCAGCCCTTCTACAGTAGACAATGGTAAGTGTACTGGGTGGTACACACCACATGTTTGTGTATAACAGACACAGACACACACACACACACACACACACACACACACACACACACACACACACACACACACACACACACACACACACATACACACACACTTTGGAGTTGATACAATACACAGAGAATACTGTACACATGGATGTATGTACTTTTGCAGGGAACCCATTTTAGCCTATGTAATTCCATCAAGACAGAATACACAACATCACATTGGGAAATAATCAGTCTGCTAGTTTAATGTCATTGATGATGGTACTGGCAGGGTATATGTCCCCTTCCCTAATGTAGTGCAATCCTCGACTTGGTAAACATATGTGTGCTGATTTGGGTGGCACAGCCTGGCCCTTTGGAGGGTATGGGGTGGTGTAGAACTGCAGATAGTGTGATTGATAACTACTTAACCTGTTAACATAAACTGTACAGTATTACACCAACTAAGAGGCAGGATACACACAACAATAACTGCACTGATGGTGTCTATGTCCACAAGATCCACACCAAGCTATATATACCAACCCCAGTATCACTGTACAGCTATACAGTGGGGAAGAGGGCATTTACACATCTACTACTAGTTTTAATGGAATTAATTTCCACAAGATGATACCTTTGAAATGTTAGCATTTGCCAGTCAGTTCTCAGACAAGTGAGCTCATGGGACATGTATTTCCACAAACTGAAGTAAATCCCTTCACATATACACACATTCTTACTTGGCAACACTGAGAGTAGAACCCCTACCTAGGTACTTAATGCTACTAATGTGTGTGGCCTTAATTGGTCACACACCACACGGCTTTTAGATTGAGATGTGTCCCAATTTACTTGTTAAGTGATGAACATCACCAGGCCTTGTACAGTATGGTAATGGGGGATGTACTGGTTGTTTATGAGCAATACATAGTGTGACATACTGACATCTACACATTGAAAAACACATAACAGTCATACACACATCTGAGAGACCTGGGTTTATCAGTGCTAACTACCTTGTCAGTAAGCCCATTTTGTTACAGATAAGTTGCACATAGCACATGCATGATTGGGCTGGATAGTGTAATCAGTTACCTGTATGGTTGATAGCGATAGTGGTCTCCATACAGTGGACCTTGGGACATGTAATGGAGGTACTATAGTGTAAAGACAGTATACTCAGCACCCACACCCCACATTGAATATTGTAATCACTGAAACCCATGATAATACCCACAATCACACATTGACCAGGACTGCAATACAACCCATTGTCTATCTCGAGTACTACTACAGGGATATGCATCTATTGCACATGCCACAGGGATAGTAGGGTGATGCTTTGTCATGGCTCTCCTATGGTCAGCAACATCACTATCCCTTATACTATATGGCAAGTGTATTGTATTAGGAGAATGTGGCCTCAGAATGCTTTATCCTACAAATATACATCTGCCCATTTATACAACAGTGCTGTGCTGGTAGTGCACGCTCCAGGTAGCCCATAGGGTGAAGAGTGTAACAAGGTACATGTAATTTTCATTACACCAGCAGCCATATCTAACTATGGCAATGGGGGGTGTAGTGGGTGTGAATGCCCTCAGGGTATTATCAACTACAGGTTTACAAACACACCAACACTGTTATTCTCAGTAATACACACTGACACATTTGTCAGTACTGGGATTCAGAGGCGCAGGTGTTCCTAGATGTGTACCAGGATATTCTCCATGGAGATATGAGAAGAGTAGGGGATGTGGGTACAATGGTGTCATTCTACCTGCCATTTGTCAGCAACCCATCTATCAACTGATGTCACATGAGTGATCCTTAGGGTGAGAGTTAAATGCAACATCCAAGCATCTGGTTGCCTCTTGCAGAGGACCAGTGAGGTGCTCCAATTGACATGTATGCAACATGTATTACATAACATGTATTATATAACATGGTCAGTGTCTGTCTTGGAGACCTGTACCCAAGCATGTTCTATTGACTGTGGTAGTGTAATTGGGGTATCCATGGCATGTGGTGCATACAGGGTAGTGTTTCCTAGCTGTGGCATTCATAACACAGCTGGACAGACATGTTAGTGTCAGTCAAGCATAGATTGCCTGTAAGCAGCCAAGATGGATACCTGACATCTACACATCCGTACAGAGGAAAGACAGACATCAGCTAGATAACTGGTTATGCATTAGGATGAATGTTTTGACAGATAGACATCTGACACTGATAGGTATGCCATTACTACATGACAGCAGCCCTCAATTACATGTCCTATACACACAGTAGTCTACAGTTAATATCCACATCTCAGATCAATATCCAGTAACAAATACTTAATGACACACAGCTCACACACTAAGAACATGATAGTCAGGACAGAAAGTCCATCTTTGCATGTGGGGGTGTTTGGTTCCAGTACTACAATCTGCAATCTACTCTTACTTGTGAAAGCACTGTTAACAGTAGTAATGTAATGATACACTACATGCCAGTGTGATTGCATATAACCTGGGATACTACCCATGTATGAAACACATTCAAATGGAAAATAGTGTTGTACAAACCATATATGCTCAGGTGTCCCAGACAGTAGACTCACACCACTTGCTACTGTAATGACAGCACATAGATGTGTGTTATGTACATGAAATTAAATACACTTATTAAAGATGCCATTAGCCTGCTATTTTATCAGACTGGAATGTGATCACTGGTTACCAGGCCTGAGCCATACTTAGCAGGTTTCAGCATTGCTGCAATAAAAATGCTAAGCAGATTTGTGCACTGGTAAGTGAAGCCTATACAGTGTCAGCACCTATACGTTTAACCGTACGTTAGCACCGCTTACTTTCACGCAAACCCATGCAAACTCACTTAAAGCTGATCAAAACTGCCTTAACCACTCTGTATCCAACAGTCCTTATTCTGCCTAGCAACAAAATATACAACCCTTCGTGGTCTTGAACCCAGTACCCTGTATACCTTAGTCAGAGCAGATAACCACTAAGCCATCACACCTATGAAGATGTTAGTTGTTTTTTTCCAACATATCTGGCAGTACACATACTGAATAGTAGTGAACAACTGCTTTGACTTCTACAATTGTGTAGTACTTGTCAGTGGAAATATTGTTGAATCAGTATGTTGTTATATCTATATAAACACATATCAGATAAATATGGTGGGATATAAATGGTATGTATCTTAAAGCACTTGAATATAATGAATTACTTAGAAAAGGACACAGATTGGGTTATTTTACTTTGGAAGACATTAGTAAAAGGTTTACTATAAAAGGTTGCAGAATGGCACACTTTTACTGTCTTCCGAAAGTTCACAAGTGTATTTATAACCCCCTGGGATGTCCTACAGTCTCGGGTATATATATATATATATATATATATATATATTTCTTCATTATGTTTTGATCCATAAAGTGCCAGCCTATGTCAAAGATGTATTTGATTTTCAACATCTTAGTGCAAGGGGATGTCATGTAAGTATTGCAGGTATAAATGTAGAATGTTGCTACTGTAACAGGAGTTGTCTTAACAGAAATGTGTGGGAAGTCACATCTAATACTGACATTTACACCATCGGTTACTGACAGACATCATAAGATCATCATAATGCAGTACCACACAAATCACAGTAATGATCCTGTGGAATACAGCAGAGATATGACCAATAAATATGGACAGTCCGACACACTCTGGTCAGTCCAGAGGTATACACAGAATCACTTAGTGCAAGACATGTGGACCAAGCCTGACAAAGTGGATGTTTAAAGCCATGTAAATGGGGATACCATGAAAATACTGGAATAGATAAGCTCACACACGTTATGCTTTCACACACTCCTGTTTGTCCTGACACATAATAACCAGAGGAGCAGAAGTCACAAGCCCACATACTACCCACTAGTTAGTGACATACATCTGTACAACATCCCACTGCTTTGTTAGAAATACAACACAGTTATGGTGGCCCGGCAACAGTACATCTGAGAAATATCTGGACATAACATCATATTGGGTAAATACACTGAGCTGCTAGGCATGTCACAAAGCACTGTGCAAACTACAGGCTGACTGCCACAACACTGGCCTACATTTCTTATGGGGGAATACACATGTACTTGCAAATATAGCAGGCTCTACAGGCATGTAGCAGCATGGAGTAACAGACACCTGTGTGAAAGTGCATACCCACAACTAATCTGAACACAGCCACAGTCACATATGGTAAGCATAATTAATATTACAGTATATGGACTGTGGGAACAACACCATCCTCATATGTGCCACTCACACACTAACCATACACATACTGGGCTAATACACAGTGTATTCCAATGCCTAACTGTGGTATGGGACATGTGTCTACAAACATGTACGCCGTTAGGATACCATACACTGGAGCAGCATGCAACATCAGATAGAACAGGACCAAGAACTATGACATCTACCACAGTCTGTAAACAGGCCGAGGTACATATTCACAATACACACTCTGTCAACAATCAGCATAAGTACACAGACTTTACTACTGTACACAGTATAACAGAATATCCAGGTTTTGTCCTCAAATATAAGGCCTACTATACATAACATGTCTAGCAGTCTGATATCTCACTGGCTTTTTATCAGGTGTGATGTCAATAAATAATGATGTACTGAACATATGCACCTCTTACTGCGTGACATATGTATAAAGGTTGACAGACTTGTGGCTGGAGGCACAAACACACGGCCAATATTGACATGTTGTTGTGATAAACCCGTACGTTTACTGATGTAAAAGGGTTTGTTGTGACATATTTCTTCGGAGGGATATGAAGTCAATTACTCACATGGATGTCATCATGTACTGACTGCAATCCTCAGAGTGTGCTACTGCATTTTTAAAGATAGGAAATGTGTGAGGAACACAATACATATAAGACTCCAAACACTGACCAGTCTGCAGATAGCCCTACAGGTGAGAGTTTCCTCACCCACGTAACACTGTCATGACATATATTAAATCATGTAGAACAGCCATATCCACACAACCCCTGTTAAAACATTACTTCAAATGTAGAAGAGCAATGCTTATATTCTGTCCCCATGTCTGGAACATCCCCCTCCTGTTTGTTGGCCCTCTCTCCACAGTGTATATTGTAAGAGGTATATCCAACTACCCTCTGTGATGCTGTTTGTCAAACACCCACATGAAGTCCTGCTCACAGTGAAGGTAAAGGGCCAACACCCACATGAATTGCTTAGTTATAGGAGTGTGTTTCCATGCAATCGGCTATATGAATGATACCACAGCTGTTCCACATAATATTAGCTAGTGGTTAACTGCAATTCATGCACAGGCCATCAGCTGATCATGAGCATCACTTACAAAACTCAGGCTGCTGCCTAAGCAAAGCAGGTGTACTTTTCCACATCCACCAGAGAGGGAGTGAGAGAGACAGGCAGAGACAAATTAAGAAAGGAAGGGAGTAGACGAGTAAGAACCATGCATGTTTGTGTATGATCCATGGGTGGAGAGTGGCATCTGGGCATTATGATGGTTGCCTATATTGTGTACTAATCCATTCACATGGTAATTGCACATGGCTGTACACATTTATAGGTTCATAGGTTCATAGGTTTATACTAGGCTATCTGCCCTAAGGCATTTATAAGCCTAGCCCAAAGTTTTAGGGCTTACCACCCTTATATGAAAAAATACTGTGCCCATTAGTTTGTTGTGCCTCTGTCCAGCAGTGACACAGAGATGATTCCCGGGGTAAACCTACGATCTCCCATCCACAGGTCAAGATTTCTCTTGAACAGATCCAGCGAGGTGCTCCGCCTCCCACGGACCGGGATTTTATTCCACAGCATAGGGAGTCTCTGAGTGATAAATCTATCCCTCCAGCACGTCCCATTTATATCCGTGCTAAGGTTTAAGTCGCTTGCTCTAGTGGTTTGGTGGATTTGGATTTTTTGAGGTGGAGCATGTCCATTAATTCCGGGTTGGACATGGCCTTGTATGTCAGGCGCATGTCACCTCTGAGCAGACGGTATGCGACTGAATAGAGCTGGAGTTTCTTCAATCTGGCAGCATATGACAGATTTTGGAGTCCCTTTATCCTTTTGGTGAGGAACTTTTGTGGCTTTTTATGGCTGAGGATTGTTGACAACAATCTCTACAATGTTTGGAAAATGTTGACCTTGTAATTTTGACAATAGGACATGTAGCTCCTCAATATAATGATGTGGCAAAAACCACACTGCAATGGACTCTGTCATTACACAATCACCCCAACACACACACACACACACACACACACACACACACACACACACACACACACACACACACACACACACACACACACACACACACCAGAACTGAGTTTCAAACCCCTACCTGACTATGTATTACTATTACATTGTTATGTAGTTATTGCATGCACCACAGAGCTTATATGTTGGAGAGTTGTCCAAAGGTATATTTGAAGGTGAGTGACATCAGCAACAGTGATAAAGGATGAATAAGGGAAGTGTAGTACATGTGATTTTCCACAAAAGCAGGTGTCAAGGAAGACACAACCACACTCTTTCAGGGAATCACACACATTATCACATTTGTCATAGTCAGGATCAGATCTCCTATCTAACTAGTTTGCTACACTATAGTATTACGCATTTATCACATATGTCACAGACCTTATCAGGCTGATATATGGCAAAGGGTTATTTCAAGGTGACTGACATCAGCAGGCATGCTACAGTAGGGCAATGTGAGGTGTAGTGGGTGTGAATGGCTTCAAAATCATTATTCTCCACACACACACACACACACACACACACACACACACACACACACACACATGCACACACATGCACACACACACACACACACACACACACACACACACACACACACACACACACACACACACACACACACACACACTTGACAGTACTCACATGCATGGGTTCATTGCCTCATAGGTGTGTAGTAGTTAACTGTGCCAGAAGGCTGTATTACGCTAGGCAAAGGGAATACCTTGACATCAGGCCACATGACAAGGGTCTCCAGTGTGGCTCAGGGGTGTAGTCCCCGGACTGTTCCACACAGGTGGGTATAGTATTCACCATCCACTCATCTGGGTTACTATTGTGTGTGGCCAGTGCTGTGCAATGCTTGCCATGTATGTGATCTATATTCCATAACGTGGACAGTGTTTGGGTTGTACACATGTCCCATATGCATGTTCTGTGATGTGTGGAAGTGTACTTGAGGTCCCTGGGGCATGGTGTGTGGACATATTGTTATCATTTGATGTGGCATTCCTGACCTCATGTGGTGAGACCTGGCTATGATACTGAGGTTGTGCCTGGACCTACATTGGCAGCATGATATAGATATTCAGTGGAGTTAGTGGCATCTGTCCATACAGGGCATGTTTATAAGGCATGGTATTCCTTTTGTGGGTTACATTTGCAGACTCTACAGTTATTGCAGGTATCCAGTGGGGAACATAGCAAAGGACCACTGTAAGCATTTATTTGCCTATTGTAGGGATGGAACAGGGTGCCATGTCCTTTTACTTACTGGATAACACACAGTCAGGAGATGTTACACATCACAGTACATTCTGATGTCAATGGCAGTGTTGTGGTCAACAGGCATGTAGTCCAATGCAATCACACTGTGGTTACTATCTGTGGACAATATGCAGGGAACTACCAATATAGTGTGTTTGTGTATGAGACATGGGTGGAGAGTGTTCTCTGAGTAATACAAGGGTTGCCTATATTGTTCACCAATCCATAATGTCACATGTAGAGCTATGGAATGTCTACACCAGCCTCTCTGCTGTTTGACATCTGTTGTCCTTGTAAGGTGGACATTGTGACATATAGTAGGTCCTCAATATAATAATTTAGCAAAACCCACCCCACAATGTATCCTGTCATTACAGAATCACAACAACCTCCACACAGGATACAGATGTTAGACACACACACTTGCCAGTACTGAGATTCAAACCACTACCTAGCTATGTTTTGCTACTACAGGGTACTGCATTTATCACACGTGCCATGGAGCTTATTGGATAGATGTTGCCCCAAGGTACTTCTAAGGTGAGGAACATCACCAGCCCTTGTAAATACTGGCACTGGGTGAAGTAGTGGGTGAGAGAACCCAAAAACAATTTTACCCTAATCACACATTTACATTTTCCAGGGGTGAGATTCAAACCTCTATCTAACCACCTTTAAGGACCATTATGTTACACATTTACCACATGCACAACTGACCTGACATGGTTTAGGCTTTGCAACAAATACTTGTAAGGTGGATGACATCTGAAGGACTGCTAATGGCAGGCTCTGAGATGTGTACTGGTTGTAAATGGGGACAAAATATTTAAGGTATACACACAAACACTTGCCACATATGAAAATCAAACCCATAGCTGTGTAGTTACTGCTACCACATTGTTCCACATTTATGGCATGCACCACGGAGCTTATAGTGTTATCCCTTCTTCAAAGGTGTATTTCAAGTAGATGACATCATCAGGCTTGCTAAAGTAGGGCAATGGGAGGTTTAGTGACTGTGAATGGTCTCAAAATCATTACTCTGCATACATATATATATATATATATATATACACACACACACACACACACACACACACACACACACACACACACACACACACACACACACACACACACAGTTTCAATGTCTGGGATTTGACCTTGTACCTAACAAGTACCTCATACTATAGCATTACACAGTTATTGCACGCACCATGAAACTTACAGGGTTGAATCTTATCCAAGGAGGTATTTCAAATTGACTGACATCAGCAGGCTTGTTAAAGTAGGGCAATGGGAGGTGTATTCTCTGTGAATGGCCTCAACATCATTGATCCCTACACACACACAAACAGTTTCACAATGGCCATGGCTGGGATTAGAACTCTTACCTAACTAGTATGTTACACTATATCATTACGCTGTTATTGGATGCACTGCAGAGTTTATAGGGCTAGCCCTTGTCCAAAGGGGTATTTCAAGGTGAATGACATCAGCAGGCTTGCTAAAGTAGGGCAATGAGAGGTGTAATGTCTGTGAATGGTCTCAAAATCATTGATCCCTATACACACCCACATGCACACACACACACACACACACACACACACACACACACACACACACACACGCACACACACACACACACACACACACACAATTTCCATGTCTGGTATTACAACTCCTAACTAACTAGTATGTAATGCTATAACATTATGCAGTTATTGCACGCGGCACAGAGCTTATAGGGATGATCCTTCTTCAAAGGGGCATTTCAAGGTGACTGACATCAGCAGGCTAGCAAAACTAGGGCAATGAGGAGTGCAGTGTGTGTGAATGGGCGATAAACCATTCCTCTGGAAACACACACACAACACTCAGTCACACACAACTTTACATTTGACAGGACTGTGTATACAACTGCTAGATGAATAATGACTTGTACTGTCATGTTACACAGTTATCACAAGCACCAGAGACACTATAGTGTTGAAGGCTACCAGAAGCAAATGTCTACAATGATAGACACTGGCACAACATGTAATATTGGCCAATTGGATGTGTGGTGGGTGGGACAGGCCTTATGATAGGAAGCTCTTTGTCACTGTCTATCTCTCTCTTCCCCACATCTCTGTTTGTGTATGTCTGAACTATTATAGTGTGTTGTCCTTTGAAATATGTGTGTATTCCTGACCATTGTGTGTACAATGTTATGTATGTGCACAGAAATCTGTGACTGATAGATATGTATAGTCCATTGTTGATATCACTCATGGGCTTAATTAAGTGTGGGAGCATGCCCAGTATGACCCTTCTGTATTTTGTTGTCAGACATGGTCTTCATTTCTCTAAGTGTGAGAGCATGCCCAGTATGACCTTCTGTATTGAATGTGTGACTCCATTACAGGTAGGTTGTGCTCAAGTGCAGGCATTTGTGTTCTACACCTACAGCTAGCAACTTGTTTCTGCAGGATATCTGTAGATAGGTTGAGAATATGCAGTCCCAATGGGCAAAAGATAGTGGGATACTGTAACTAATCATGTCTGTGTTGCTTGTGCTACATGGTTTTGGTGTTAGCAGATATGTTCAGACATATGTACTGTTTTACACTATGATGTATTATGTCATCAGCTACTGATAGATATACTTATTTGCTCACAGTAATTTCCTGGGGAATACAAGATGAATGAAGCTGTGTCCAGAATTGAGGTCTGCAGCCTATATATTCTTGCACACTCATGCCATTCTGGAGGAGAGCTGCAGACACTTGCTGATGGGTCTGTGTAAAAGGTCCAGCACCTTGATACTGTGGTGGCTGAGGATCCCCTGCATGTAAATCTATCAACATGACAGAATGGCCATATCTTACTGTGGCCATACCTCACAGCTGTACAGATTCACACAGGTTACCCAGAGGCAGGGCTCATATATTTGGTCAGTTCTCCTTCACATTGTGGTTTATGAGCAGGTTTGTAGCCACCCATTACTGGGTTTGCAGGCAGTGATAGTATGGGCACACATCAGAGTTTCAGACTTCACAGACTCCAGGGCGTCCATGCTTCTACCCCCCCCTGTTATTCTATCCTCTTTCTAACATTATGCAAGTAATATCTGATAAGTATCCCTATAGTTACCCCATTATCCCAGCTGTATTTAGTGGTTGGGCCACAGTTGATGCAGTAGGACATGGTCGGCATTACTGGGATTTGTCGACATGGCCTTGTATTTGTGTTCTTTAGACTGTGTTATGTCGTTATTTCGGACTCCATGAGATAATATACATTGGCAGTATGGGTGAGGCACAGGCCTTTGACAGAGGACTGTAGGGCATTTGGTAGTGATGCAGGCCATCTGTAGCAGGTCAGTGAATTCTGTCACTCCTACAGTCCCAGGCTGCAAACCACTGGATTCCCCTGGGGTGACAGGATAGGCATGCAATGTGTTAATGGCAATAGTTTCTGTCCTTATTAATCCATTGGTGTGGATGCTGGCAAGGTGCTGCTTACAGCTAGAGACACACCTGCATGGGACACCTCTTCAGCATGCCACAATCTGTGGCTATTCCCATACAGAAGTGGGAGTCATATTGTACTCATTCCCAACAGTAGGGATAAGAGCTGTGATGAACCTGTGGATGATGGTGGGGTGAGCTGAGTGCATGTGTGCTATGTAAGCTTCTTATAGCTGACTCACAGATATACATGTGACATTCCTCTTCTGCTGGCTTGTGCAGGGACATCAGCAGTTTCTCAGTACTTAATAAGTGTGCCTTTTGTGGTCTGCCAGTGTTTTGCTGCTAACCTGTATGTACAATTCCAAACGTGTGTCCATTTGACAGTAACATTTTATACACTCTTTGTCAAAGGTACTGCCACCTGTGTACTGTGTGTATGTCTGGGTATGGCATGTCCATCTTTCAGATGGTCACAGATATTACATCCGAACAATTAGTATGGATTACTGCTAGATTGGGTCTTGCTGGGATGCATTGTGTTTGGCACTGCAGTTGTCAGAACTTAGTCCTGTCATCAACAGTACTGGTCATAGGCCACCAGGACACAACCCTCCATGCCTACCTGCTGATCACTTTCACACAGTATACAACATACAAAAACCTAACACACAGGGCCCTGCATATTGTACATGTGCAACAACTTATCCGGCTAATTTGGCCAGCTCAGGTAATCCGTGCTCCACTGTTATTATACCCACACTTACATGTTACTACATTTCTACATAGGATTGTGGGGAGGGCACACCTGACAACTGTAAACATTTGCTATGACTGTATCGGTATTTTAGGTACTCTGCTGGCTTCCATTTAATTCTGTTTTCTGACCTATCAAGCAGACTAGAGGCATATCAGTGGAGTACAAATCTTAGGTTTTATTGACTTACATTTCAGTTTCAGACTTCTTACCCTTCAGAACTAACATCCAACTGCCTGACCTGTTGTAGTCTATCTGTGTAGGTCTGGCAGGAGGGCTGTTCTCATTTGCCATCAATCGGAGGACTTAGCACAGCCTTTCTTTGTGGTCATTTACACCTGTCCTGCTGGCAGAGACTGTTGTTGGGTATGTAAGCCTCACTGACATGCATGTGTGCATCCTATGGACACACATTTGGCCCACCACATGTCCTGCAGTGGGATTTGTCACCTTGTCTAATACTGCCTACTATGTTGACATCAGTATTTGTTACAGATTTCATGCTGCCCATATAGGTGTCTACTTTCTGCTGCCATCCCATTCAGCCACCTGATTCCCTTGCATGCTCACATTTGTACCATAGATACAAGTAGCGGACCATACTACTCCATTTAGCAATTGATAGGGAGTGTGACTGACCTTATGGCTGTGCCAGTACTGAGGATGGTGCTGGAGGGCTGACTATGTCAGATGCACATAGTACACTCCCTATACATGGTAAAATACAGGTAGTGTCATGTTTGGCATCCCTTTTACTGTATCTGCTAGTCAGAGAGAGAGTAGTGACATTCCCTGGTTTCTTACTGTGTCATTGTATGTGCTATGCATTGTCTCTTTGCCAAAGCCTGGGTATACTTTGCACACCTTCTTTTGCCTACAGGGGCAGGCTCAGGTTGTTCCTATACTGGGTCAGTCTGCGCCTGTGCTGGCCTTGGCAATAGTGGGGGGCTGTGTGGCCCTGCCCCGTGCTGTTCTTGCTGCTGCTGTTTCCTCAGGATCATATTGTGTAGCATGGCACATACAATGAAAATCCGGGTACCCATAGCTGAAGAGTACTGCAAGGCTCCCCTGGATATGTCCAGGCATGGGAACCGTGACTTCAGCATCCCAAACACACACTCTATTATGATTTTGGTTTGTGCATGTGCCTCATTATGGAGTTCTTGTTCAGGTGTATGTGCATTTCTGATGGATGTCATCAGCCACGGCTCCAGTGCATAACCAGCATCCCCCACTAGGTGGCCATATGGGATGTCCCCACTGGCAAATCTCTGGTACAGCTGCATCATATGCCAGATGTGGGAGTCATGATAGCTTCCAATGTTGTCAGCACACACATTCATTATAATGTCCTGGGCATTGCACATGACCTGGCAGTTGATGGAGGGATATCCGTTGTGGTTTATGTAGACCCTATCCCACTCACCAGGTGGTGCTTTGACGTGTATGTGTGTGCAGTCTATAGCACCTACTACCTCAGGATATTCTACTATTTGGTGGAAGTGACGCATATTGCTGGTCTACGCCTCACAGGTTTTGTAGAAATATATATGCTCACTGGTGTGTGCTGACATGGCATCTAAGAACTGGTGGAGTACCCTGTATGCTGATGCCTGTGAGATCCCCATGATATCCCCAGTTGGCCTTTGGAAGGTACCTGTGGCTAGTATTTTTAAGCCTACACATACCTTGATATCCACCGGGATGGGTTCCTCTCTGTTGGTTTTGTGTGTGAGGCGTGGCCGGTACAGCTCAACAATTTGCTGTAGGAGGTCCCTGTCCACCCTATAGCACTCCACTATCTCCAGCTCATGTAGCCCCTGGTAGGTTACCCTAGGCCTGTACAATCTTTTCCTTCTCCTCACTGTGGGTTGGTCATCAGCATTCTCATCCTCACCACCCTCAGCCTCTTCCACATATCGATTTATGAGAGCGACAGCAGCCGCTATAATTTTGTTAGTTTTGTTAGGTAAAATTTCCCCATTTGTGTAAACCGATGGTGTAGAGTTTGTGGCAATAACTAGAGTGAAAGGTGTTTGCACAGTTTATAGTAGTGTGCTGGGCTGGGCTGCTGTCTGTGTAATTGGCTGATTCTGATACATTTCACCTGCCAGCTATGCTAGTACTTGATCACCTTCCTACTGCTGTTTTCCCTTCCCATTGCCTTCCTGTTTAAGCCCAGAGGCACGCTGCGCAAACCCAGTGTTCAGATGTGAACAGAGCTGCTATTACCTGTTTTTTTTTTGTTTAAAACCCACTGCGCGGCACAAACACCCATTTAGACAATGCAAATACTGCTAGGCAGCTTCAGACACACCCCCTTCCTTAGCTGTGCTTAGCTACGGGAAAACACAGGCCACTGGGCTCCAGTAAGTTTACAGCATTCATGACACTCCCCCCTATGAGGTCATCTAGTTCTTGGGTTAGACCATGGTGTTATTGCACCTACACGGTTGGGTGAAAGCTAGCACTGAGGGGAAATCTGTGATTCAGTATCATTCCCCTCATTTGCATAGAACTGTCTGCTAATGCATGGTTACAAAACTGACACTCAGCCTTCCCCCTTAGCAACCACTATTACATGGTCTTGTTGTGTTATGCATGCCATTGACTATTATGGCAAAATGATGATTTTGGTTTAAAAGTTTATTTCCAGCTTTTTTTCTTATTTTCGGGCCAGTCCCATTTGCGCATCACTGCCCTACACTTAAACGGCCGAAATCGGCCAAAAAAATTTTTTTTATCATTTTGAAACTAGTTTTTATGCCTCTGGCCATATATTTGGCAATTGGCATGCTTAACCCTTATAATACATGCTTTTTTATGAGCTGTCATGCCTCCATTTTGTAGTTTGCCAAAATGTATTCAGTTACTGGCTGAATTTCTGGAGTCTACACTATTCCTGCACAGATGCCTGCCTGCTTTCTGGATCACTAATTCACCTCATTTGCATGGTTTTCACCAGCAAATGAGGTAATTAGCATACGGGGTCTGTGTCCATGCAGGAATAGTGCAGGAGCGCTCATGCACGTCCCGGGAGCTCATTCCTGGATCGCGTGTTGGCCATATTGCCTGCAGCAGCTCTTGCAATATTCCTGCACACCGTGCAGATCTTGCTGAATCCTGGGTTAAGTGATGAACTAACTATATCTTCCACACATGTAGTAAAGAAATGCTTTCTTTTTACAATGACTGCCCATACATGTCAAGCAGAGTGCCTCTTTGTCCCTTTTCCAAAGGAACCTTGACGATTGGATGGGAGAAAGGAAATTCACCCCGGGGATCACGTCAGTCGCCCTGCTAGACAGGGGTCCAGGGAAGTAAATAGTGTGGGAAGAAATAGCCAGGGAAATGTTATGGCTAGGCTTGTATAGGCCCTAGGGCTGATAGCCTAGTACCAACCTATGAACCTATGAACCTATGTTGTGAGTCCTGCTTGAGAGTTGGTGGTATTTTCAGATGCACAAGGAGAAGACAGGATCGAGGAAGTCACTACAAGCTGGTATTAAGGATTCAGGTCACAGAATGAGAAAACTGCAGAGAGACTAAGAAGAAAAAAAAATATGTAGCTGATGTTACTACAGACAGAAGACACCGTGTAATGTAGCTGAGCTTAACCATACAAGGGATATTTTCTTTGGGATTCTCTAATGTTTCCAGTTGACATTTCTGTTAGGGATGCAAGAGTTCTGATTCATTTAGGTTCAGCATCCTTCTCTGAAATAACTTTTGACAACAATCCCTTTGTGAGTCACAGAAGAATTTCACAGCTAGAGGAAATAGTGCTTTGCTTTGCAAAACAATTGTCATGCAGTTCAGGACTACAGATGTGACTGAGAGCAACTAAGGGATTATTTTGAACTGAAATGCCAGACTTTTTTTGAAATAAAAAAATGACTCCTATGAGACATTTATGGAACAGACACAGGATGTTTAGGTTAATTTGTATGCAATTGAGAGTAAAATGCAACATCTGTCCATTTTTATTTTGATAAACGAAAATAAATTATAGTAAAATGTTGGATGACATAAAAGTTGTTTCTTCTGCACTGTGCTGATCATTAGACATATGCTTCTTTTAAAATGATGCACACAATGTAGAGAAACTGGACATTCACTTAAAAACAATGTAAAATGACTTGCAGAAAAGGTGGGGGAGAGGTACTTTTGGTTTAACTGTAAATTATTACTTGAATCTAATAAAAAATGATGAAACAGCTGTTGGTGGTGGTAATATTGTATAAGAGAATATTGATTTGATAAAAATCTTACAAATGAAGTGGATCATATTGAAATGATGACTGAATGGTCTGTTGTATGAAAAGTAGAGAGAAGCAGGATAACATACAGCCTCAAAATATGTATGAAAGTATATTTGCATTCATAGTTAATGGTACTATGTCCTGTCTTTTCATGACTGGAGACCCAGTCATAATCCTTTGTGTTATAGCATCAAAACTAAACAGACATATAAAAAATCCTAAAGGATGAAATAAGAATGGCTGCAATCCAATAAAACCACAAAGATTTAATCCAAGTAAGCACTTTCATTCAAACAGTATATATGAACTTCTTTGAAGACATCAAACATTTGCATTTTACAGTAGAACAATTACATTGAAATTAATTCAGTTGATGACATCAGGACTAAAGACTGCCCTACCTCCAACTTAAAGCTACCATGTATATGTAAAAACAATGTAAGAGATTAACATATTATTTCAATAAACAATGTTAATATTATCTAGTCACCTAGATTAGCAGGAATATATACATAATTTATGGATTACTAATCTTGAATCAATAAACATTTGTGGGACAATAACTTGTATACTGAAACAGTCTCCCCTGAAAAGAGGCCACTGGCCTAGTGGTGCTGACTTTGCCAGAAAAATAAATAAATAAATAAAATAAAAAATTAAAATTTAGTAAGTGAATAAATAAATAAAACAGTGCAATGAAGCTATCTAACTGTTTGTTTAGTAGTTAATTATATTTGCTTTGTTTTTTAAATGGATAATATTACCATTGTACATTCTAAGTGATGTTTTGTATATTCAGTATGGCCTTTTCTTGCAGGATTCATAGAAAATTGCCTTGTTTAGTCAACTAATATGTTTGTTTGTGTCTTTCGGCTTTTCCCGGTTAGGGGTCGCCACAGCAGAACTCCGGTCCGCTAATGATTGGTAGTGGATTTTTATGTACTGGGTTACCAGCCCTGACGCACAGCCTTCAATGAAGGCATGCCCCATTCACGTATGCCTCCACACAGAAGATGCTCTAGCTAAGAATCGAACGGGACAACATCTTCCTATGAGGCAACAACGCCACCGCAGCACCACCACCGCAGTACCAAGCTGGATTAAACATCAGTTGTCATATTAATATTACACTCATCATTTATAAGGTTTGAACTACATCCCCAGAGTTGTTGCTATCAACAGTTTATTAGTCAGTAGCATTACACTACATTATATAAATGAAGAGTTACTTTTTAATTTATACAGTAAAGAATGACCAGACATTTTTCCTTACCTTAGTGACAAGTGCCATGGCTGAAGTAAACTCTGAAGTTATTACCTATTTTTTTGATTCTTCTGCTATAGAAGTTTGAGTTAAGGAAGTTGAAAGCATTTGAAAATCTCTAGGACTGATATATGCCTGCAATAGCATTTATATGAGCTTTCTTTTCTTTCTAGTGTATACATGTTCATTGTCTTTAACTCACCTATTAGTGAAAGCTTGAAAGAGTAACACAATGGGTTTACATTTATTGGTTGAGTACTACAGGTCTGTTTTGTTTTGTTGCTATAGCATAGAGGATTATGATTGGGTCTCTGAACATAACTGGCTTGTTATGCCTTGGAGACACGGAGGCAAAGAAATTTCCTTTGACAGTGAAGTTTGAGAAATGAATCTTGGTATTCATGTCAAGAACATATAATAAAGGTTTATAATCAGAGATTAAATCCTAATTCTTTATAACGCATGGACCGTTATCTGCTCCACGTACTACTAGTTAGAAAAGAAAACAAGTGCTAAAGGTTTTGATGACTTTCAAAGCTGTAAGGCACTTAGTGAGTGCTGTCAAAAAGCATAGCATGCTTTAGGGATTGGTGCCAGAAAGACAGGATAACATGTTGCCTTTTTTAAGGAAAGTCAGGGACAGATTACTGGCACAGAAAGCAGGGAGAAATACATTTTTCTTAATTTTGTTACTGTCTCTGTCATTTGCTGACTAGTACTAGCAGGTTTGACTGTCTGGTGTAATACATGATTTTAACAGCTGAAGCAGGGATGCTTAACAATTGTTAAGGTCAGGTGTTGTACTATAGAAGTGCTTAACTGGTTTGCTTTTCTCATGCTGTTGGAATGTAATTACCATGCACCATGTACTACATATTAATTGCCATCCTTATAAGAGATTCATGATACATTTTGCATACATTGTTAACTGAATAGAATATGCGTATGGGATACCGGCAGGGGTGGCTTGTGCTATCGGTCTGCAGGACTGCAGCCCTCTCACCTAGAAATAAAAGAAATACAGAACATAAAACATAAACTTTAAAAATATATATTTTTCTTTTTTTACCGAGTACCGGAACTGCCGCGCATGCGCAGACTGCCCCGCAAATGCCCAGGGATCTCTGCGAACTCTGACTGCCTCAGTTAGCATTCCAGATGCAGAGAATGTATTTTTTGCCTCGCAGATGCCCAAGATGCCATGCGGTAGATGACCGCACAGAAGAGAGGAGCTTTTGACTGCTTGAGCCACAGACAGGACCAATCAGGAGAGAGGTAAGCAGGGATTTGAGCACAGGACCAATCAGGAGTGAGGTAAGTTGAGTTCAGGAGCTCCTGCAGGGAAGCGTTAAGTCAAGCGTGGGTTTTGCTGCTTCGACACAATGCTTTCCAGACCCATTTACAGGTGTGTGTGTGAAAGGCAGCTCCTGTGTGTATATTTAATCGGCAAAGTGGAAATATCACATCTCATGGTTCTGTTCAAACCAAAGGGGTGTGTGTGTGTGTGTGTGTGTGTGTGTATGTGTAATGCCCTTGTTAACACATAGTGGTGGGTAGAAATACTCAGGCTTGAACCCTGTACCTTGGATGCAGGAGGCAAGGACCTGAATTCCCTACCCACCACTATTTGTAAAAAAAATGCAAATTTTTGCCTCATATTTGTTCTGTTCGTCATAAAATCTGTGGTTTCTGTATCTTCATATTTCCTTGCAATGGTTTGTAGTGCAGTGATGTACTAGTAGCATTGTTGCCTGACAGCTATAGGTTCTTTGGTTTGATACTTGGCTGGGGTGCCTTCTTTGTGGAGTCTGCATGTCCTTCCATCCCTTATAAAGATGTCTGGAGTGTTTCTCCCTGCTCTGCTGAAATTGGGCTTTGTTTTGTTCCAAGTCAGACTAGTTTCCTGGTTAACAAATGTTTAAAAATAACAGGCATTTGAATTTCATACTTCATATTCTTCAGAAAGTACATGGTAAAACAAAACCTTTTATTCTAGCAATTGTCTAAGTTTATAACATGTATATTTGAAATTTGCCCATATTTTTGGGACTGTATTCCCCCATTATTGGCCTCATCCAGGTATTTTGTGCTAAGGTTGAGAGCTATGGTGAGAACTGAATTCACTGAATATGTTTGTCAGCTGTATTCCCACATTATTGGCTTTTTTTCAGGTGTGTTTTGCTAAGAGGTTGACAGCTATGGTGAGAACTGAATTCACTAAATGGTAGCCTTTTAAGTTTGTTTTCCTCTGTTTCAGCTGATTTTGCATAGTGGTATGTTTCTCTGACTGTTTTGCACAGGGTCCCCTGGGTTCAAGACGTGGCAGTGAAATGTATGGTGGTACCACAACATTTTATTCTAGCAACTTACCAACATTATACAAGCAATGTTTAAAATGTGTCCCTGGTTTTTGGCCTTTTGTCCCCCCCCCCCAATAATTTTGGCTTTTTCCAGATATCTTGTGTTACAAAGTTCAGGGATACATCTGAGTGTCGAGTAGATTTTACAAGGAGCTGAGAGTTGCAGGGGAACAAAAGTTTAGTGCTGCTTATGCTAAATCTGCTTGCATTGTTAATAGCACAACAGGTAGTGTACTTGCTTTTGATGCAGAAGGCTGCGGGTTCTACTCCCACAGTAAGTAGATGCATTGCTGATACTGTACTGTGTTGTAAAGGGGGTGGATGCTGCAATCCTTTTTGGCAAAGATATCTAGTAACTATAAACCTGTTATCAGTTTGCTATCCATTCCCTATTGCTGTATTACTAGCTTATCATTTTTTTAATGCATGCAACATAGGCAATTTATTCTTCAAGGGCAACAGGCACTTTATTTGTAGATGAAACAATGACATATAAAGTTGTTTGCTAGCAGCAACCTCTTTATTAGTTACAGATTTCTTTAATGTGGATTTTACTACTTCAGAGATTGTACATATTTACTGATACTGGTGGACTATAGAAGGGTGAGTAGACGTTTTATGATGGAAAGGTTATGAACTGGGCAGTTTTGTCATTGGTGCATGCATTTTGTTTCATTGTTTACTGGAAAAATGTTCAAAACAATAAATTTAAAATGCCCTCTAACAACTGTATTGCATTGTACAAGGAATATAATGTAATACAGTCAGGAAGGTGTATCAAAGAGCATGTGTATGTTTCATGTTCAAGGGGCCTATGATTTTGAAAACAGCCCAGAGTTAATCTTTATCTGCCACTGGCAAAATGTATTTTCTTTGAATGTGGGTTTCAATGCTGTTTCAAAAAACTTTCAAATGAAATCTAAATCATCGCAGAAGTAAAGCAGTATGCACATTACAGTGTTTATGGTAAATGGGGCAAAATAACCAAGGAATGGGAAATTGGAATGGCTGCAGGGGGGAGGCTCCATTCGACCATGATTTTGTGAGGGGGGGAGGGTAGCAAACTCAGACAGCCCCGATTGAACTATACCTCTTAGTTGTCCATATTTTTGCAGAATAAATAGATATGTGCTTCTTATTTTTGGTTTGTTCTTCATAAAATTTGTGGTTTTCTAGAAAATCATTTAGGACTGAAGTCACTAAATGACAGACATTGAGTTTCAGACGTCATAACCTTCAGAAAAATGCATGCTAATTCAAGACCTGTTATTCTATCAATTGTAACTCGAACCAAGGCAAAAACAAACTTCATAAAACCCCAAAAAAAGGAACTGTGGCAAGCAAACGCCACACAAATAAAAAGTAAAAACAAATCCTTTAATGTGATAAAACGCTTTTCATTTATACAATGTACAAACTTCTTCAGAAGAAGTTTATACATTGTATCAGATGAAAAGCATTTTATCACATTAAGGGATTTCTTTTTACTTTTTGTTTGTGTGCCGTTTGCTTGCCACAGTTCCTTCTTTTTGGGTTTTATGAATTCTATCAACTGTCTTAAGTTTATACAAGAGCAATTTTTAGTAGCGTTTGTATGTTCCCCCAATATATTTGGCCTTGTCCAGATTTCCTGCATTAATGTCACGTTTTTAAGCAACCAAGTAGAGATGGACAAAACTAAGGCAAGAATGTTATCCAGATTTTACTGGCTAGATAATGTAAAAGAAAGAAAATTACTCTGTTTCTTGTCCTGAATGTCAGAGAACTGCACTACATCCTGGGTTTAAGAGTCCATTGATTTCAATGGGTACTACAGAAGTGCCATTTGGATGCATTGCTATGGACGTAATAGACACACACACACACACACGCGCGCACACACACACACACACACACACACACACACACACACACACACACACACACACACACACACACACACACACACACACACACACACACACACACACACACACACAACTGAACACTTAGAACACCCAAGACACTTTTACAGTGGGCACTCAGAAGAACAATACATATATGGATATGTAATATTCAAGATGAAGCCAGTAAAATACTGATGACTTTTAAGAAAAAGCAGTTAAACCAATCTGTGCTATGCAAACGGTACTGAAGCTGAAGCCAGGAAAGGTTCTGTTTTTTTTTTTTGTGGTAGGTTACAATAAGGTCAGGAATAAAAGAATCTAGCAAAAATTCCAAACACATTCCAAAGATGTGTCTGGAGAGTTTCTCTTTGGGCCTTCACTGAAAATGGGCTCTGTCCCAGTTGGACTTTCCTAGTTAACCAATGTTAAATAAATAAATTGTATTGGTGGAGTTAACAGTATTCCACAGACATTTGGCTGAAAGAGTGAAAGGGAAATTAAGTCAGGCAATGCGAGAGGGCATATGGAACAGAGGAGCATCAGCTTTAAACAGGAATTCTTATAGACTCCTATTTCTTATAATTTAACTGGGAGAAGAAGCAATACATCTTTTTTCTGCTAGAGAAGAGGACATGGGGGTCTGGGGCCCAGATAATAAAAACAAGTAGAGAAGGAGATACTAGCTCTGAAAGAAGAAAAGCAGGGGCAGACAGCCTACATTATGTATGTCTTGTAAGTCAGAAGCTGTTGCAACTCCAGAATGGCCTGTTCCGCAAATCCCCACAGAAGGGATAGTTCTGAAGAGTAGTAAATGTTCCACGTTGGTTCTTATACCTAAACAGAAGTGTTAAACCATGCCACTGTTGCCAAGGAATTACAGTCTGCTCAGCCACACCTTGGTGCTAGGAACATTTATGTACAATTTTTTTCTGAGATCACTAACAACATTACTAATGGAACTTAATCTGAAAAATATTTGTAGCAGTCATTGTTCAAATTCTCCTGACTGGCAATGCTGTCATATACAGCTGTATGACTTTACAACTAATGAGCTAGCTAGAGCGATTTGTACAGTATGTCATGTAGTACCAAGAGATTCAGTTAAGATACAGACGTGATTGAATGTTTTTTCTACAGATTTTACCTCCTGTCACACTGTGTTATTTCTTAAGTGAAAAGATATTACTCAGTCCTAGTTAGGCCAATTGATATTGAAGATTGCTGTTGTCCTTATACCTTTTTTGTGGTGGGGGACCCCCATGTGGGAGGTAAGCCTCCTACACTTCCTGAACTTTTATATACCAACTCTGAGATCGACATACATTGGAGAAAAGGGCATATCCTTAATATATGCAAGTTTTTTGTATGCATCTTAAATTTAACAAAGTCTTTATAGGTCACATGGGAGGGGGGACTAGATAAAATGCTATACAAATGGATGAAGAAATGATTGTAAGTCAGAAAATAGGGTGTCAGCCAGAAAAAATGAAATAAAGTAATAATGTGACATATGCACAATGTTTGCAACAAACAACCAAAAAATCAACCACAGCCAAGTTTGAAGCTAAAATAGCTACCTAAGCCAAAAACAATCACATGGCATTTTTTTAATGTTTATAATCTCAGTGGCACAACACAGGAATGCACTAAGCTTATTGTGAACAATGTTACCTATGCTGTGGTTGAAGATATAGCAAACATATTGGCCGATAAATTCATCTGTAACTTAACCCCTCCCTCCTCTTCATCTGTCCTACAATGTATACCTGAAGCCGGCTTGCCTCAAGCTATCACACAAGATCAAACCTTAAATGTGCTAAGAAACGTTAGAAATATTACAGTGATAGTCTGACAATATGCCTAAACAGAATGAATCACAATTTAGCCACCCCCTCAACACCATTATGCATCCTTTGCCTTCATACAGGTTTTGTACCACTTACAGTCATTCCACTGCAGATCTTCTACAAACTCAAATTACAGGCCAGTAAGTCTGACCACCCTAATATGTAAAGTCATGAAAAGCCGGGTCTATATTAGAACATCGAAGTTTCAAAACTTTGAATGTTGTTATATTGACCGCTATTCAGCGAACGCTGAAAATAGCGAAGCTACAGAAAACCAAATTTTTTCCTAGGGAAAGAATTCAGTTGTCCGTTTCTGTCACTTCGCTATTTTCAGTGCTGTGGTGGATAGTTATGGGTTCGGTTCAGGTAAGTGTGCGATTGGCCGTGGGTTAGGTGAGTTAGGGTTAGGGCACAGGCTAGGTATGTGTGTGATTGTGTGGATGTGAGGGTTAGGGCAGGTTAGGTAAGTTAGGGTTAGGGCACAAGTCAGGTAAGTATGCAATTGTATGGACGTGAGGGTTAGGGCAGGGTAGGTGAGTTAGGTTTAGGGTGCGGGTGAGGTGAGTGTGCGATAGTAATGGACCTTAGGGTTAGGGTTTGGGTTAAGGTAAGTGGATAGTTAGTGGTGCATGTACAGTTTAGTGTAGGGTTAGATGTAAGAATTTAGGTGTATGTGTGTGGATTGCTGTTTGTTTGGTGTGCTTGTGATGTGTGGATGTGTTTTGGAACAGCAAATTTTTTTCCCTAGGAAAAAATCCGCTGTTCTCCATGTTCAATGTTGTAAGCGTTCGCTGAATAGGGGTCGATATTAGAACATTCAAAGTTTTGAAACTTCAATGTTCTAATATAGACCCATGAAAAGACTTACTAGGGAACTAATCAATAAGGTTTAGGGAACCTCCAAACACAGAACCCATTTTAGTTTGCATTCATCAAGGGCAGGTCATGCTACTCAACCTGATGGATGTTTTTGAAAAGATTAGTAAAGAAATGGATGAAGGTAAAATGGTACACACTGGATACCTTTACTTGTCTAAAGTTTTTGATGCAATCCCCCATTAAGGCATAGTAGAACAACTAACTAAACTGGGAATAAACCCCCTTTGTCATCCACTGGATTGCTGACTGGAACACAGGATGTAAGAGATCAAAACAGGAGAAGCTGCCCACACAAAGGGACCAGTCACCAATGGTGGCCCCCAGAGTTCAGATCTGGGCCATCTTCTGTTTTGCTATTGAAGTAAAAGCCAATACCAAGGAGTTCTGACTGACTAAATTTGCAGATGACTGCAAACTAGGACCAGTCACTGAATCCCCAAATCATTTAGCCATCCTGTAGGAGTGTTTGTCCAAAATAAATATCTTGTGCCAAAAGCATGGACTGAAACTTAATGCCAACAAATGTGTTATCATATCCTTTGGCAAGTTATCTATCCTGGGAAACTACCACATTGACAATATGCCCCCTAGAGTTGACCCAGTTGTTTAGGATTTGGGAATTTATGTGGACAGTGACCTAACTTTTGACCAACATGTGTCCACTCTTGTAAGAAAGTCCTTTTATATTGTGCATCTTATAAGCAAAGGAATTGTGACTAGGACTAGGGATGTCATTGCTCCCTTTTACAGCGAGTATAATGCCCCCTTTGGCATGTATATGTCAAGAAATGTGACAACTGGGATACCCACAGGGATGCCTTGCTAAAATGATACAATGCCTAAACAATGTGTCCTACATTGACTGACTTATAGCCATGATACCACTGTTAGTATCCTTCAGACTGCCAAGAGGTAGCCTGCATCTGGCCTACAGGCATGCTCCAGTACAATACTGATGGACCAACTTCATGTCAGCAAGTCAAATGGCATCAGAAATACTCAGTCTGGAGATCAAATCCTGGTTCCTCTCTGTGACATCAACAGAATGGTCTAGGAAGACAGGTATATTTGAGAGAGGAAGCCACAATTCTGGAACAGACTCCCTATCCACATAAAGCAAAGCTCATTCCTGTCCATACTTAAGCACAACTTCGATCTATAGATGGGCAATGGAAAATTTACCCAAGGACTGACCCTGTTCTACTAATGGACATAGGCAGCTCCTATATGCTTTATTTCATGCACGGGTCCTCTCAAATTGTCTATGGCATGATCCCAGTTATTCTCACTAAGGGTAATATATATTTATCGACTATGGGATGGATAAGGCCAATCTAATACCAAATGGGATAGGCTAATTCAAGCACCAAAAGGCAAATTGTCTAGGTTTAAAATGGCCCTCAAGGTCAGTTAGCCTAGTACTTACTTATACACCTATGAAACTATACAAGTAAATAGGTAATAGTCGAAAGATACTATTGCTGAATAGCAGAACATCAACTGCATTTGGACAAATGCACAAAATCCTGAAGTGACAAAAACATTTTTTTTTTTTTGCAGGGAGGGCAACTCACCCCCCCAACCTTACTACTGATGTCTATGAAATATAGGGTTGCACAACAGTGGGAAAAAGGGAAAGTCGCTTAACCCCACTGTCAAAGTTTGCGTACTGAGTTAATGTTCAGTGACGCAAGAATCTGCAAAAGGAATGATCCCTCATCTTGCCCGGTTATACTGCAGAACAAGATAACATAATTTTAAACTGAGAAAATATGACATGATATCAAAAAATATATCATTAAGATTAATTTCAAGGAGTAAGTTGCATTCCACAGACATAAATATGACTCACCACCTTAAAATATAGTTGCTTGTTTATATTCAATAGATGCATAAGATGTAGATATATTTGCATTCAGACACATCCAGCCATGGTACGAATAAGCAAAACATGTCTTTCTCTCTCTCTCTCTCTCTCTCTCTTTCTCTCTCTCTCTCTATATATCTATATATATATATATATATAGGGCCTAAATTATAAACACAAATTCTCTCTCTCTATATATATATATATATATATATATATATATATATATATATATATATATATATATATATATATATATATATATATATATATATATATATATATATACATCTAGGGCCTAAATTATAAACACGAAAGCTGTAAACAGTGAATACATGTACATCGACACATAAAGGTCGATGTACAAAAAGAGTGAAATACATAATTAATGAAAATGAAAATGCCAAACGTATTTCATCACCCAACAGCGCCATGTAGGTAAGTTCAAACTAACTAAATAAACTTAAATTAACACACTTTTGATGGGGGGAAAGCTCCCCTGCACCCCCCTTACTTAAATATACCAACTCTGAGACTGCACTACAGTGGGGAGAAGGATATATTTCCTCATCTCCACGATCGCCCTGCTGGCCAAGCAAATACATTCGGCGTTTTCATTTTCGCCTATTACGTATTTCACTCTTTTTGTACATCAATCTTCATTTGTTGATGTAGATGTATTTACTCTTTTAGTACATTAGTCTTTATTTGTTGATGTAGATGTATTTGCTATTTTCAGCTTTCGTGTTTATAATATAGACCCATGTGTGTGTGTGTGTGTGTGTGTGTGTGTGTGTGTGTGTGTGTGTGTGTGTGTGTGTATAAATATATATATATATATATATATATATATATATATATATATATATATATACGGTTCCGGCAAAGACACAACTGCATGCAAGTGGAAAACTGCAGTAGCTGCAATTAAGTGCAAACAATACTAACTGTGGGTTCTGCTCTTTAAGTAGGCTGCACATAGATAACAGGGCAAATGAATGGAGCCCATTGTGCAAAGTATTATTCAAGAGTACAAAAGAATTTAAACATTAAATCCTATCTACATTAATTTTCCAAACAAAATGTGATTTTTCTATCAGAGTAGAAATATGCATTATCTCAGTACTGTAACTATGTTAAACATTCCCACAGCAATTACTTACACAACAATAGAAAGCCGATAATATTTGACCTTTCCCACTACTTCAGCTTAGGCTATATTTAAACTGTATGTATTTTCTCCCTCATCCTGATAACCCTTTGCAATTATTCCAGTCTCTGCCTGATGAGCAAGTTGTCATAATGGGTCTACATTCATAAGGATTATGCCTAATGCTGACTACAAGATAACAAATGCATCCTCATACAAATAATATTGCATTGTCAGTACTCTGGATAAGAAGGGAATAAGCCTGTTGTGCATACCTGATGGTAGTATATGCATTTTAAAGGTATTTTAAGGAGCAGCAATACATATGCAACATTTGCAAATACTGCAGTCGAGAAAGAAACATTTAATAACACAAACTGTACTCAAAAGTAGATAGCTTAAATTTGCAGTTGCATTTTGTTTCATTTTTATTTTGTATAATGAATTTAGGAATGACGAATAAACCAGTCTTACAGCTAACATTAGTGGAATAATTATTAGTACCTACTCTTGTTTTCTGTTATAAAAATAAGAATAACATAGTTTTCAAGGGTCTGCAGTGATTTTTCCCAAATTGTACCACTGAGAAAAAGAACAGGATTTCAAATTTGGCAAAAATTCCACTCAGGGACTATGCAGTCATGGTAACGTAAGGAAATGTACCATGTGACATG